>NC_135308.1:1446798-1648027 GCF_048772815.1 Callospermophilus lateralis
TCACTCCTGCTCCCTGTGTTCCTCACCATCACCCTCACTCCTGCTCCCTGTGTTCCTCACCATCACCCTCACTCCTGCTCCCTGTGTTCCTCACCATCACCCTCACTCCTGCTCCCCAGGTCCTCACCATCACCCTCACTCCTGCTCCCTGTGTTCCTCACCATCACCCTCACTCCTGCTCCCTGTGTTCCTCACCATCACCCTCACTCCTGCTCCCTGTGTTCCTCACCATCACCCTCACTCCTGCTCCCTGTGTTCTTCACCATCACCCTCACTCCTGCTCCCTGTGTTCCTCACCATCACCCTCACTCCTGCTCCCTGTGTTCCTCACCATCACCCTCACTCCTGCTCCCTGTGTTCCTCACCATCACCCTCACTCCTGCTCCCCAGGTCCTCACCATCACCCTCACTCCTGCTTCCCTGTGTTCCTCACCATCACCCTCACTCCTGCTCCCTGTATTCCTCACCATCACCCTCACTCCTGCTCCCCAGGTCCTCACCATCACCCTCACCCCTGCTCCCTGTGTTCCTCACCATCACCCTCACTCCTGCTCCCTGTGTTCCTCACCATCACCCTCACTCCTGCTCCCTGTGTTCCTCACCATCACCCTCACTCCTGCTCCCTGTGTTCCTCACCATCACCCTCACTCCTGCTCCCTGTGTTCCTCACCATCACCCTCACTCCTGCTCCCCAGGTCCTCACCATCACCCTCACTCCTGCTCCCTGTGTTCCTCACCATCACCCTCACCCCTGCTCCCTGTGTTCCTCACCATCACCCTCACTCCTGCTCCCTGTGTTCCTCACCATCACCCTCACTCCTGCTCCCTGTGTTCCTCACCATCACCCTCACTCCTGCTCCCTGTGTTCCTCACCATCACCCTCACTCCTGCTCCCTGTGTTCCTCACCATCACCCTCACTCCTGCTCCCTGTGTTCCTCATCATCACCCTCACTCCTGCTCCCTGTGTTCCTCACCATCACCCTCACTCCTGCTCCCTGTGTTCCTCACCATCACCCTCACTCCTGCTCCCTGTGTTCTTCACCATCACCCTCACTCCTGCTCCCCAGGTCCTCACCATCACCCTCACTCCTGCTCCCTGTGTTCCTCACCATCACCCTCACTCCTGCTCCCTGTATTCCTCACCATCACCCTCACTCCTGCTCCCCAGGTCCTCACCATCACCCTCACCCCTGCTCCCTGTGTTCCTCACCATCACCCTCACTCCTGCTCCCTGTGTTCTTCACCATCACCCTCACTCCTGCTCCCCAGGTCCTCACCATCACCCTCACTCCTGCTCCCTGTGTTCCTCACCATCACCCTCACTCCTGCTCCCTGTATTCCTCACCATCACCCTCACTCCTGCTCCCCAGGTCCTCACCATCACCCTCACCCCTGCTCCCTGTGTTCCTCACCATCACCCTCACTCCTGCTCCCTGTGTTCCTCACCATCACCCTCACTCCTGCTCCCTGTATTCCTCACCATCACCCTCACTCCTGCTCCCCAGGTCCTCACCATCACCCTCACCCCTGCTCCCTGTGTTCCTCACCATCACCCTCACTCCTGCTCCCTGTGTTCCTCACCATCACCCTCACTCCTGCTCCCTGTGTTCCTCACCATCACCCTCACTCCTGCTCCCTGTGTTCCTCACCATCACCCTCACTCCTGCTCCCTGTGTTCCTCACCATCACCCTCACTCCTGCTCCCCAGGTCCTCACCATCACCCTCACTCCTGCTCCCTGTGTTCCTCACCATCACCCTCACCCCTGCTCCCTGTGTTCCTCACCATCACCCTCACTCCTGCTCCCTGTGTTCCTCACCATCACCCTCACTCCTGCTCCCTGTGTTCCTCACCATCACCCTCACTCCTGCTCCCTGTGTTCCTCACCATCACCCTCACTCCTGCTCCCTGTGTTCCTCACCATCACCCTCACTCCTGCTCCCTGTGTTCCTCACCATCACCCTCACTCCTGCTCCCTGTGTTCCTCACCATCACCCTCACTCCTGCTCCCTGTGTTCCTCACCATCACCCTCACTCCTGCTCCCTGTGTTCTTCACCATCACCCTCACTCCTGCTCCCCAGGTCCTCACCATCACCCTCACTCCTGCTCCCTGTGTTCCTCACCATCACCCTCACTCCTGCTCCCTGTATTCCTCACCATCACCCTCACTCCTGCTCCCCAGGTCCTCACCATCACCCTCACCCCTGCTCCCTGTGTTCCTCACCATCACCCTCACTCCTGCTCCCTGTGTTCCTCACCATCACCCTCACTCCTGCTCCCTGTGTTCCTCACCATCACCCTCACTCCTGCTCCCTGTGTTCCTCACCATCACCCTCACTCCTGCTCCCTGTGTTCCTCACCATCACCCTCACTCCTGCTCCCTGTGTTCCTCTCCATCACCCTCACTCCTGCTCCCTGTGTTCCTCACCATCACCCTCACTCCTGCTCCCTGTGTTCCTCTCCATCACCCTCACTCCTGCTCCCTGTGTTCCTCACCATCACCCTCACTCCTGCTCCCTGTGTTCCTCACCATCACCCTCACTCCTGCTCCCCAGGTCCTCACCATCACCCTCACTCCTGCTCCCTGTGTTCCTCACCATCACCCTCACTCCTGCTCCCTGTGTTCTTCACCATCACCCTCACTCCTGCTCCCCAGGTCCTCACCATCACCCTCACTCCTGCTCCCTGTGTTCCTCACCATCACCCTCACTCCTGCTCCCTGTATTCCTCACCATCACCCTCACTCCTGCTCCCCAGGTCCTCACCATCACCCTCACTCCTGCTCCCTGTGTTCCTCACCATCACCCTCACTCCTGCTCCCTGTGTTCCTCACCATCACCCTCACTCCTGCTCCCTGTGTTCCTCACCATCACCCTCACTCCTGCTCCCCAGGTCCTCACCATCACCCTCACTCCTGCTCCCTGTGTTCCTCACCATCACCCTCACTCCTGCTCCCTGTGTTCCTCACCATCACCCTCACTCCTGCTCCCCAGGTCCTCACCATCACCCTCACTCCTGCTCCCTGTGTTCCTCACCATCACCCTCACTCCTGCTCCCTGTGTTCCTCACCATCACCCTCACTCCTGCTCCCTGTGTTCCTCACCATCACCCTCACTCCTGCTCCCTGTGTTCCTCACCATCACCCTCACTCCTGCTCCCTGTGTTCCTCACCATCACCCTCACTCCTGCTCCCCAGGTCCTCACCATCACCCTCACTCCTGCTCCCTGTGTTCCTCACCATCACCCTCACTCCTGCTCCCCAGGTCCTCACCATCACCCTCACTCCTGCTCCCTGTGGTCCTCACCATCACCCTCACTCCTGCTCCCTGTGTTCTTCACCATCACCCTCACTCCTGCTCCCTGTGTTCCTCACCATCACCCTCACTCCTGCTCCCTGTGTTCCTCACCATCACCCTCACTCCTGCTCCCTGTGTTTCTCACCATCACCCTCACTCCTGCTCCCTGTGTTCCTCACCATCACCCTCACTCCTGCTCCCTGTATTCCTCACCATCACCCTCACTCCTGCTCCCAGGTCCTCACCATCACCCTCACTCCTGCTCCCTGTGTTTCTCACCATCACCCTCACTCCTGCTCCCCAGGTCCTCACCATCACCCTCACTCCTGCTCCCTGTGTTCCTCACCATCACCCTCACTCCTGCTCCCTGTGTTCTTCACCATCACCCTCACTCCTGCTCCCTGTGTTCCTCACCATCACCCTCACTCCTGCTCCCTGTGTTCCTCACCATCACCCTCACTCCTGCTCCCTGTGTTTCTCACCATCACCCTCACTCCTGCTCCCTGTGTTCCTCACCATCACCCTCACTCCTGCTCCCTGTGTTCCTCACCATCACCCTCACTCCTGCTCCCTGTGTTCCTCTCCATCACCCTCACTCCTGCTCCCTGTGTTCCTCACCATCATCCTCACTCCTGCTCCCTGTGGTCCTCACCATCACCCTCACTCCTGCTCCCTGTATTCCTCACCATCACCCTCACTCCTGCTCCCTGTGTTCCTCACCATCATCCTCACTCCTGCTCCCCAGGTCCTCACCATCACCCTCACTCCTGCTCCCTGTGTTCCTCACCATCACCCTCACTCCTGCTCCCCAGGTCCTCACCATCACCCTCACTCCTGCTCCCTGTGTTCCTCACCATCACCCTCACTCCTGCTCCCCAGGTCCTCACCATCACCCTCACTCCTGCTCCCTGTGTTCCTCACCATCACCCTCACTCCTGCTCCCTGTGTTCCTCACCATCACCCTCACTCCTGCTCCCTGTGTTCCTCTCCATCACCCTCACTCCTGCTCCCTGTGTTCCTCACCATCACCCTCACTCCTGCTCCCCAGGTCCTCACCATCACCCTCACTCCTGCTCCCTGTGTTCCTCACCATCACCCTCACTCCTGCTCCCTGTGTTCCTCACCATCACCCTCACTCCTGCTCCCTGTGTTCCTCACCATCACCCTCACTCCTGCTCCCTGTGTTCCTCACCATCACCCTCACTCCTGCTCCCTGTGTTCCTCACCATCACCCTCACTCCTGCTCCCTGTGTTCCTCACCATCACCCTCACTCCTGCTCCCTGTGTTCCTCACCATCACCCTCACTCCTGCTCCCTGTGTTCCTCACCATCACCCTCACTCCTGCTCCCTGTGTTCCTCACCATCACCCTCACTCCTGCTCCCTGTGTTCCTCACCATCACCCTCACTCCTGCTCCCCAGGTTCTCACCATCACCCTCACTCCTGCTCCCTGTGTTCCTCACCATCACCCTCACTCCTGCTCCCTGTGTTCCTCACCATCACCCTTACTCCTGCTTCCTGTGTTCCTCACCATCACCCTCACTCCTGCTCCCTGTGTTCCTCACCATCACCCTCACTCCTGCTCCCTGTGTTCCTCACCATCACCCTCACTCCTGCTCCCCAGGTTCTCACCATCACCCTCACTCCTGCTCCCTGTGTTCCTCACCATCACCCTCACTCCTGCTTCCTGTGTTCCTCACCATCACCCTCACTCCTGCTTCCTGTGTTCCTCACCATCACCCTCACTCCTGCTCTCCGGGTCCTTACCATCATCCTTTTCCCTCTTCCTCCAGTCCTCCCTGTCCTTTCCCCTTCTCCAAGCGGTCCTCACCATCTTGCTGCTTTTTCTCCTGAGGGTTCTCTCCTAATTCTGATTCTGGTGACCTCTCTGCTGCAGTAAAGATCCCTTCGTTTGATGTGTGCCAGTGGCATAGCCTTGCTGTTTGGCTGCTCCTGCTGCCCACATGTGGGTCTTGCCTGGCCCCTACCTTACATGCTTCTCTGCGTCTGTCCCGTGCTGTGATAGGAGTAGGATTGTGGGGTCACATCTTTCCTGAGTCTCCCTGTGCACCTCACTGCTGGATTCGGGGAGTGCAGGGGCGTGGTCACTGTGAACCTCTAGGAGCCGGGTCTGGTGGACTGTTCTCCTCGGGATCCTCTCTAGAGTTCTTGAGCGCCTCATCTCTAGGCCTCCTGCTCTACCCTTTAGGCTTCCTGGGAAGCGGGTGCTGGGATTTTCTGCTTTTCTGAGCCGGGGTGTGAAAAGTCTGAGGATAACTCTCGGCACAGCACTCCTGAGACAAGCCTTCTCTTCTTCCAGCACCTCCCATGAGAGCCGCCCTGCAGCCAGCCAGAGGTACCTGCTGAAGTGGAGTGTGCCTCTAGGGCACACCGATGTGATCGAGTATGGCCCCGGCACAGGGCACCAAGGCAGGTGCCCCACCACACACGCGCCCGAGAGCCTGGCCGTGGTCCCTAATGCGAAGCCACGTGAGTGACACCATTGCTGTTCTTGCAGGTTGGGGTCCGCCGTGCCTCACCCGAACGTTCAGTGGTGGGTCTGGTGGGACAGCTGTCCAGAATGCTTCTGCTGTGCCCCTGAACTTGTCTCACCTGTAGTGCAGCCTCCTGCCGTGCAAGCCATGGCCACCTGGAGGTGCACTTGGCCACCCCAGCTGGGACTCAGGTCGCCCTCCCATGAAGCCCGTGAGCACGGGGGCTTCATCTCCTGATGGGCACGAATTGCAGGCAGCAGGACTCTCAGGTCAGACCTGCTCCTGTGGCCGCTGTGCGCACTCTGGCTGTGGCCAGCATCTTAGTTCTTGTGCCTGGGTTTCCCTGTGACGTTAGTGCTTGTCTGTGAACTTGTCCAAGTGAGCTGTGGCGGGATGACTGGAGGCTGTGGAAACGTCCGGCATCATGCCTAGTTGGATTGTTCTTACTAAACGTCGTTCATGCTGTGGATTTTGACCCGAGTTCCAAAGTCATTCTTTCCTCCTCCTCCTTTTAAAAATTAAAGCAAGGCTAGGTTTATTCACTTGTTGGCCTCTGCCCCTGGACTGAGGAGCCATTAGAACACAGAGCCTGAGAACTTTGCGAAGACCCCTTAGATGTCAGCTGAGCCTTAACCTCTCAGGGTCAGTCCCTGTGCACAGGTTCCAGAGCCCGAGAGCCACTGAGAGGCCGCACATTGATGGGCGTGGGAGTGATGGCCCCAGGCCTGATTGGCTGTCCCCTCATGTCGTTTGTTGGTCATCTGCCTAGTGGGCTGCTCTGGGAGTGTTACTAGAGTTGCCAGTCCCCTGAGGTGCTGGCTCTCAGGTGACATGCACACAGAGAGGTGGTGAGCAGAAGAAGGAGGACCAGGGAGGAAGAGAGTGCGGGGGGATCCTTTTCAGATTGGCATGACTCATTAGCATTTATTCAGGGGCAAATTGAATATCGTAAAACAGTCTTTAAAATCATTTAAAATTATTTAGAAATATCGAAGTTATTCATGTCTGTTTTGTGAACATTTTAGAATGCGTTTGTGCCTGGCACAGTGGCACATGCCTGTTATCCCAGTGACTTGGGAGGCTGAGGCAGGAGGATCACAGGTTCAAGGCCAGCTTCAGCAACTAAGCAAGGCCCTAAGCAACTTTGTGAGACCCTATGTCAAAATAAGAATGAAAAGGGCTGGGGATATGGCTCGGTGGTTAAGTGCCCTTGGGTTTAGTCCTGGTTACCAAAAATAAACACCCAAGATCCCTGTTTGTAACTGAGCTCGCCTCATTGTGCTTGAATAGCTCAAGCTGGCTGTGATTGGAGATAGCGCAGTCCGGCCCCTCCTTCCGTTTCCTTGCTCACCTTCGTGGTATGACCTGTGCTGACCTCGGGACAGGGGAGGGCCACCAGGGTCAAGGGCACAAAGCAGCTGATTCAGTCAGTCTTTCTAAACCCTGGGGAGGAAGGGCCTGGGACGTGTCGTCTTGCATTTGATTCCCAGAGTCGCCGTGAGTCTTCCTTCCTCCACCACGCACGGTGTGAGCAGAGCACTGAGTGTGGGGTCGCCCTCGCGTCCCCCAGGACTGGTGGAGCCCTCCTGTCCCCCTGGGATGTGGTGGGGCCCTCGCTGTCCCCCCAGGGCGTGGTGGAGCCCTCCTGTCCCCCTGGGACGTGGTGGGGCCCTCACTAACCCCCAGGACGTGGTGGAGCCCTCACTGTCCCCCAGGACGTGGTGGGGCCCTCAGTGTCCCTCCAGGACGTGGTGGGGCCCTCACTGTCCCCCTGGAACGTGGTGGAGCCCTCGCTGTCCCCCCAGGACGTGGTGGGGCCCTCACTGTCCCCCAGGACGTGGTGGAGCCCTCAATGTCCCTCCAGGACGTGGTGGGGCCCTCAGTGTCCCTCCAGGACGTGGTGGGGCCCTCACTGTCCCCCAGGACGTGGTGGAGCCCTCACCAACCCCCAGGACGTGGTAGAGCCCTCCTGTCCTTCTGGGACGTGGTGGAGCCCTCCTGTCCTTCTGGGACGTGGTGGAGCCCTCCTGTCCCCCAGGACGTGGTAGAGCCCTCCTGTCCTTCTGGGACGTGGTGGAGCCCTCCTGTCCCCCAGGACGTGGTGGAGCCCTCCTGTCCCCCAGGACGTGGTAGAGCCCTCGCTGTCCTTCTGGGATGTGGTGGAGCCCTCACTAACCCCCAGGACATGGTGGAGCCCTCGCTGTCCCCCCAGGACGTGGTGGAGCTCTCCTGTCCCCCTGGGACGTGGTAGAGCCCTCGCTGTCCCCCTGGGATACGGCAGAGCCCTCGCTGTCCCCCTGGGATGTGGCGGGAGCCATCCGGAGCCCTCGCTGTCCCCCTGGGATACGGCAGAGCCCTCGCTGTCCCCCTGGGATGTGGCGGGAGCCATCCGGAGCCCTCGCTGTCGTCATGAAGTCCCTCCCAGGCCCCTCAGCCCTGGAAGCCCTCCTGGTGAGGCTGAGCTGGACGATTCCCAACGTTCACGTGGGAGAGGGCCGGCTTCCTCTTGCTGCGTGTGGTGCTTCACTTACACGGGTCCCTCCGAGTCCCTCCACGTCCTCATGGGCAGCATGTCCCTTCATCTTTGGGACTTTTTCCTTTGGCTGTTATCCTGTCAGTGGACTCCTGGGTCGTCCACGTCCTGGCTGTCGTGATGCTATGCCGTGGACACGGGAGTTGGGTGTCTCCTCAAGATGCCGTTCCTTCTCCTCAGGTGCGTGGCTGGTGGGGGACCCTGGCTCCGGTGAGGACCCTTCATGCTGGGTTCCACCTTCCCTCCAGCAGGGTGCAGGCCCCCCTTTCCTGCCACACATGGTGGTTGCACCCTGACGGTGCGTGCGTGCCTCTGTGGTCTTGGTCTTGCGTAGGTCTCACTGCTTAGCAACCAGTTTCCTTGGTGGTAATGATGTTAGGAACTCTTCATGTCCCTTTTGGCCAAATTTTAAAAGTCTTAACAAATCAGTTGAAATTTGTTGCTTCTGTGTGGCTTCTTCAGACCTCAGAGTGTCCTGCCGCCCTGCGTCTGGGGATGCGGTCAGTGGCCAACACGTTTGCCGGCAGAGCGAGTGCTGGGATCCTGGTCTATCCAGATTCACACAGAATGGAGGGGGACTGCGGCTGGTCAGGAGGCGAGGGGTCCTGTGGTGTCAGAGCTGTAACATGGACGCATCATGCCCAGCTGCAGCCCTGGAGTTGGCCCCCTCTGTCTGCACAAGGACCTCAGCCCTTTCCTGGGTCTTGCTCCTTCAGGGCGACAGCTCCAGTCCACGCTCTGTCCCCCCTCTGGTCCCTTACTGTCTCGTTCTGAATCATCTTGAGAGGCCAGTTAGGAGTTCTTGTTCTCACTGCACGTTCAGGTGACAGTTCTCCTGTTTGAATGGCTCTGTTCTGGGACATTCTGCTTTGGAAGGCCTTGGTTGTTTGGTGTTGCAGACAGAGCGTAGGTCTCCCTGCCTAGCAACCAGCGCTGGGGGAGCTGCTCCAGCCCTGCAGTCCCAGGAAGACTGCCCGAGCTGCCTCTGTCATGCAGGGCTGGTCTCCTGAGTCCTTGGACTCTGCTCCTAGCAGAGGCTCGAAGCTGCTCACCTTGATCCTCCAGAGACCCATGGACTGGCTCCAGCTTCCTGAATTCCAGAAGTCATTTTGTGAACTGTGGTGCATTTTTTTCTGGGTGATTTACAAGTCTCACTGCTTCCTGGATTGCAGCTTGTGATGGGGGAGAGAAAGACTCTGAACCAGCCATGGTGCAGTTCCATGGAGGTGACCGTCACTCCCCACGTGGGAAGTGGGGCTCTGAGAAGATGCTTTCCCTGTTGCCAGGAGCAACGTGACTCTGGGTGAGTTCTGTTCAGGCGGATCTTCACTGCCCGGTTCATTTCCAATAAATAGGTGACGGAACACTCCCAGCTTACAAGGTGCTAAGTGGGGGTCCTGTGGGGGAAGAGGAATGCTGACCTTGCCCCCTGGGGCCTCTCCGCCAGGCCAGGTTCCTGGAGAACGGCTGTGGAGACCTTCCACCAGCCTGTAAACCTTCCAGCCAGATGGCCCGAAATGGTGGAAGAATAATAATAATAATAGTGCACTTTAAGCATATTTTAAAGGGAACACTCATTTGCCTGTGCAAATATCGATCATTTCGTTTTGTAACTTTCCTATCATTCTGTGGTCAGTTATATAAGCCTTAAAAATGAGAGTGCAGCATAATAGACAAAGATTACTTAGTCATTCCAATCTGTGTGGCCTTTGTCAAAATTCAGCACACATTCACGATTAAAACAAACAAACACTGGAGAGACCAGGACAGAGGAACCTGCCTCAGCATCCTGAAGGTGATGTGTGGAGACCCAAAGCCAGCCTCGTAGCGGATGGAAACGGAGAGCACTCCTCTAGTCTGGAACAAGACGAGGGTGTCCCCTCTCTCCACTGCTGTCCAGTTAGTGCTAGAAATTCTACCCGAGGAGGCAAGAGAGGAAAAGGGACAAGGTGGGAGAGGAGGAAGGCAACGGATCACTGTTTGAGAAGATAAGATCATACACTGAAGAGATCCCCAAGCTCCACCACTAGACGGCTAGAGCGGATTGGTGTCCTGGACAGGCAGGGCCAATATTGTTAAAATGGCCTCCCACCAAGTAATAGGCAGACTCAGTGCAAACCCATCCACATACCACAGAACTAGGAAAAACAGCTCTCAAGTTCACTTAGAGGGATAAAAGACCCAGAATAGCCAAAGCAATTCTAAGCCAAAAAAGAATGCTGGAGGGGCTGAGGATGTGGCTCAAGTGGTAACGCGCTCGCCTGGCATGCGCGGGGCGCTGGGTTCGATCCTCAACACCACATAAAAATAAAATAAAGATGTTGTGTCCACCGAAAACTGAAAAATAAATATTTAAAAAAAAAAAAAAAGAATGCTGGAGGGCTCACAGTTTCTGACTTTAGATCATAGTACAAAATCATAGTCACAAAACTGCACGGTAAGGTGTAAAAACAGACACCTGGACCAACAGTACAAAATAGCAGACAGACAGACCCACACATCTGGTCCTTGACAAAGCTGCCAAAACATGCCCTGGAGAAAAGACGCCTCTCTGACAAACGGTGCCGGGACAACTGCCACCCATACGTAGAAGAGGGAGACTAGGTCCCTCTCGCCCTGTACCAAAGTCACAGTGGACCAAGGACCTCAGAATTAGACCAGAAACTACGTGACTCCTAGAAGAAAATGCAGTGACTTTCCAAATAGGACCCTAAGCCCAGGTGATGATACCAAGAGTTGATGATTAAACTGACCATCAAATTAAGATGCTTCTGAAGAGCAAGGAAACAATCAGGAATGTGAAGAGAGAACCACAGAATGGGGGAACATTTTTGCTACCTACTTTTCCAACAGAAGATTAATAACCAGAATATATAAAGAACTCAAAAAATTAACATCAGAAACCCAAATAACTCAATTAGTAAACAGGCAAAAGAACTAAACAAACACTTCTTAAAAAAGAAATACAAAAGGCCAACAAATACATGGAAAAATGTTCATCATTAGGAATTGGGGAAATGCAAATCAGAGCCACCCAGAGATTTCCTCCCTCACAGTCAGAACGGAGTTATCTAGACACAGACACTAGTAAGGCTGGAGAGGACGTGGATGAAAAGGAACACTTTTGCACTATTGCTGAGATTGTATGGGAATTGTATGGAGGTTTCTTAAAAGACAAGGCGTGGAACCACCATGTGACCCAGCTCTACCTCTTCTCGGTATTTATCCTGAAGAATTAAAGCCATCTGACTACAGTGATACAGGCACATCCATGTTTATGGCAGCCCAGTTGACAATGGCCACACCGTGGGACTGTCAACATAGGTGTCTGTCAATGGATGGATGGTTAAAGAAAACGTGGTGTATATATACACAACAGAGTTCTATGTATCCATAAAGAAGAATGAAGTCCTGCCATTTGCAGGAGAATGGATGGAACTTGAGAGCATTATGTTAAGTGAAACAACCAACCTCAGGTCAGGGGCCATATGTTTTCTCACATGTAGAAGCTAGAGAGGAAAGAGGGAACAAGGGGCGTGGGGGTCTCAGGAAAACCAAAGGAGAGCAGTAGGGGAAGAGCACGGGGGGTGGCAGGTGGGGAGGGAGGGGGAAGTACTGGGGAATGGCATTGCTCAAATTACACTGTCACAACATGTGACAACAAATGACACCGTCATGTACAGTCATAAAGCTCCAGTAAAGGGTACGAAGGAAAAGAGGGGCACGGGCCCGAGGAAAGGTGGCCATACCTGAGGACGCACGGGGCACGTGCACCTGGGCGGGCACTGTTCCCGCTGTGGCAGTGGCGCAGACCTGAGAGTGCAGGACCCGGCGGGCAGCACGTCCAGGGGGCCTGCTCGCCCTGGCAGTGGGCCTGAAGAGGCATGGCGTTCCAGGAAGCATCCGCCTCCCCTTTGCAGAGGGGTCAGTCTTTAGTGCCCACCCTCACTCCAGTCTTCTAAAAGTGCAGGACACTTCTGCAGTGTGATGGGATCTGTGGGGGACCGGGAGATGGGGGTCACTAACCCCAGGCTGGAAGAGGTGGACTTGTGCTGCCTTGGGAGGTGCCACAGGAGAGACTCTGAAAACTCCCAGGAGACACAGAAACCTGTTGGGGCGCAGCGCGTGGAGGGGATAGACCCGAGAGCCCACCAGAGGACATGCACCAGCAGGGCGGAGGTGGAGTGGGCCCTGGCCCTTCCACGGCAGGAGGGAAGGGGCCAGTGTGTGGGGACCCAGGCCGTTCTCCCGAGACCGCCCAGGGCTGGGGGCCTTGGTTTCCCCCCTTGCCTGACTGCAGAGACTCCAGCGTCTGACCCCGGCTTCTGCCCTGCACAGCAGTGTGCCTTGCTCTGCTGCCACTAAAGACCTGTGACTGTCCTCACCTGGGGACGGGTGGCTGAGTCTGGGCTTGATGGAAAGCTGGGCAGGCTGCTGCAGGCCCTGTGTCGGGGGCGTGGAGTCGCCCAGCCCCAGTCACCCTGCAGGCTGCACCTGTGAGGAGAGATGTGGCCTGAGCCCGGCTCCTCCTCCCGGGAGCCGTGTGCTTTGAGGGAGTCTTAGGGAGGGGCCAGCCTCCGTGGGGGGCTTTCATGTCCCGTGAACAGCTGGACCTCACGCGGGTGTGGTCAGGAAGCCGGTTTCAGTGGGCGGTTGCCCTTCGTAGCGGGGTGTGTGGCTGGAGGGAGGGTTCCTCGACCATCCCCCTGTTTTAGCAGCTGTTTCGCTGGGTGACTAGAAGATCGGCCATAACAATTTTAGGAAAAGTTTATTGAGGGATTCACGGTTTCAGAGGTGTCGATCCACAGACAGCAGACCCCATTCCACGGGGCTCAAAAGAGGCTGAAGACTGGAGGAGGAGTGTGGGGAGGGCAGCTCCCATGATGGTCAGGAAGCAGGCTCCACCCACAGCCACACCCAGGGCCTCCTGCAGCCACACCACACCTCCTCCTCACCAGCTAGTCCCACCAGGGACTGAATCCTGACTGGGCGGAGGCTCTCAGCCTGGTGCTTGCTCCTGGGGACCGTCCTGCATTGCCTCACCTGTGGGCTTTGGGGGACAGCCTCAGGGATGTCCCATGGTGTGAATGACCTCCATGAAGCTCCTGCAGACTCGGCAGTTCCCTGGGTGGCCCTTACGCTCCACCCCTGCTCACATAGGGCACCTCTACCCAGCAGGGACTCCTGGTGGCCCCGCTGGCCCTGGAAGCACGTCCTCCCGTCAGCAGGCATCGGGCTGGCCAGGATGACCCAGAACGCCTTCGGGTGTGGTGGTCCTGGTGACTTCTTTTCACAGTAGGGTTGTGAAGGACCAGAGTCCAGTGTGGGCACCGCTTGCTGACTCCACACCTGGGTCAGGAGCTGCACTGAAGCCTGCCTGCCCTCCCGGGTTGGTAAGTGCCACCGCAGAGCCAGGCTGCCACCTTCTCTGTCTGCTAGTGGCTTGTGACGCCTTGTCCCAGTTGGAGTTTTTCAGAACACAGGTCCACAGGGAGCCCGGCAGACTTCCTGTGACCAGGAGCTCTACCTGGTTTCCTGTCCGTCACTGGCCATCTCCTGTCACTGCTCTGTGTGCAGAGCCTTGAGCTCCCCTCTTCTGGTCATCCATAGGCTCTTCACCTTCTGTGCCGTAGAGCGCGAGCACCCAGCACGTCTGCCGCTGCTGGGTGCCCGCGGTCCCCCTCCGCTTCCCAGCCCCTAGTCATCCTGGTCTCTGCTCAGTGTCCGCGTGGGAGGGACCCGGCGGTGCTTGTCTCTCTGTGGCGTCCTCGGTGCCATCCAGGTTGTGGGAGTGACAGCTGTCGAGTCAGAGCTGAGTACTGCTGCGTGGCGAAGCGCACCGCAGGCCGTCCACCCCCTGCCACGGCCCCTCGGCTGGCTGTGGGGTGCTGTGGGGTGCGGCAGTGCGCGGGGCGCTGTGCTGGGTGTCCCTTTGCAGATTGCCCTCCATTGCATGCCCAGGGGGTCGCAGGGGCTGTGGCAGCACTGTCCTTGGTTTCTGGGACCTGCCTGTGCCCTGTCCTCCCCACGGCTGCCCTGACCCACGTTCCAGCAGCAGCGTGAGAGCTCGCCCCGGCACTCTGACCAGCAGCCGCTGTCGTCTGTGTTTTGGGAACAGCCATCCCGACTACGGTGAGGCAGGGTCTCACCACGGCGTGATCGCATCTCCCTGATGATGAGTGATGCTGAGGATTTTATTATATATTGTTTTCTTCTTCTGAGAAACATTTATATAGACCATTTGCCCATTTTTTAAAGTTGTTTTCACATGTGTTGTTAGTCGTTGATGGACCTTTATTTCATTCATTTATTCACATGTGGTGCTGAGAATCGAGCCCAGTGCCTCACACATGCTAGGCAGGTGCTCCACCACTGAGCCCAGCCCCATCCTTTGCCCATTTTTAATTGGTGATTGGGTGGTTCTATTTTGATTCCTTATGTATTCTGGATATCAAACCTTGGTCAGATGAGTATTTCACGTGCATTTTCCCCTAATTCTGTAGTACTATGGTGGAATCTGGAATGTCCCCAAAGGGGACAATGTCCCCTTGGTCCCCAGTGCAGCAGTGTCCAGAGGCGAGCCTTGGGAACGTCACGGGGCTCTGACCTCACCGGGGGCCTGGTCCATTGGAGGGTTCACAGCTGAATGGACTATGGGAGGTGGGCCCTTCAGGTGTGCCCTTGGGAACTACCCCTGCCCTTGGGCAGCTGGAGCTAGCAGCTCCCCACCCCTCCTCTGCCATGAGGTGCTGCCTCACTTAAGCCAGAGCATGGAGCCGGCCCATCACAGGTGGAAACTCTGGAACCATGAGCCAAAACAGATCTTTCCCCTTCGGAAGTTGCAGTCGGGCGGTGATGGAGAGCTGACCTGTACGAGAGGGTCATCTCTTCACTCTGCATCGCTGGGCAGAGGGTCCTAGTTTGATAGAATCTGGTTGGCCTGTTATTGCTTGTGTTGGTTGTGCTTTTGGGGTCTTGTCCAAAATCCCTTGTCAAAGGGCTCTGGGGAAAGTGGATGTTCATGTTCGAAGACAGCCTCGGCCACTGTGGGAAAGTCATCTCGGAATGTCCCCTGGTTTTGCTCTCAGGCTTCTGGGACCGCTTTCCCTGCCCTGCCTGTGGGAGCAGGGGTTGCTTCCAGACAGGATGTCTCCAGGGACTGTTCTCCGCTGGGAGTCCCGTTCTGCCTCCTGCCTGTCCTGCTCCAGGACATTGGGAGGAGAAGCTGGACAGGACAGTCCTCACAGCACCGTCTCCTCCTCACATACACTGTGCTCTTCTGCCAGCCCCTCCCTGCGTCTCACAGCCACACCTGGCACCAGCAGGTGTGGACTTTGTACCTCGGGGTGCCATCCTGGGAGCAGGCAGGAGGGTGGGCGCTGGGGAGGGTGGGGGAGGACAGGGGCCGGGGAGGGGACACTGGTGGTGCCAGGGACAGTGACTGTGGAACTCAGGAGGGGCCAATGCACTTGGGGGCTTTGGGAAGCAGTGCCTGTCCTGCTGGGCGCTGCCTGGGAGGGTGGCTGCAGCAGCGGCTCCCCTGTGCACCTGGTCCTGCACTCCGCCTCCGCTAGGAAGGCGGCTCCTCCATCCTGCCCAGGAGTGCTCTTCCCACCCCTGCCTGGGAGTGGACTGGCTCCAGCCTGGCCGCGGGCCCTGTGGTCCCAGGCTGGCGAACCTCCAGGAGGCCGAGGAAGCCGCCTGCAGAGGGTCCCGCGAGTGTTGGCACTGCCACGGCCCGGCAGCCCCTGCTTCCTTTCACACAGGGGTCCATTCAGCCCACATCCAGAATTTCCCAGCTGTTGCAGGGGTTTCCATGGAAACAGGCAGTGCCCGTGAGAAAAGGAAAGACCAGAGACCTTCTCACAGAATTTAAAGTACTTGAAATCCACTACTAGGTGGCTGGACATCGGCTCTCACAAAATCTTGAGTTTCAGGTTTTTTATTGGTCAATCAATTTTGACCATAAAATAGAACAGCTCTCTCCTGGACTGAAGTAACCTTTGGACAGCCTCTGCACCGTGTCCCGCCCTGCCGTCCTGCCCCTGCTGGGAGGGTGCCCACCTGCTGCCCATGGTGGCACTCATTTGCACGATATTCATGATGTATGTGTTAGTTAAAAAATGATTCACAGTCACTGTCCATTTGATCCTCAGAGCAGTGCTAGGAAGCAGACAGGAAAAGTGGTTTCGTCCCTCTTTACAGAGAGGAAACAGACCAGGGCCAGAGCGTTGGTTCCCAGCGAGTTCTGGAGCATGGATGCCTGAGCCTGGCTGTGGAGAAACCACGTTCGCAGAGTGGCCGGCCCCTGGCCTGTGCTGAGCAAGTCTGGTTCTGACATGTTTTCCCTTCCAACACGTGGCTTCTCACAGAGACATTTGGTGGGAGAAGGAAACGTCTGCAAATCAAGCCCAAAGGCTGGACTCCTGACCCCCACCCCCTCAGACACAGTTGCCAAGAAGGCGCTTCCCTTCTAGCTGACCTCACGCTCGGAGGTGGAGCAGGAGGGGTGAGAGCAGGTAGCCATGCAGCACGGAGTCCCTGTGCAGATGGGCACAGGGTAAGGTCTGCCTGTGCCTTCCTGCCCAGGGGGTGGGAGACACTGTCCCCCAGAACCCAGGGCGCACCAACTAAATACTGTGCCAATGTCAGTGCACTGCACCGTGTGGGGCAGAAGACGAGGGGGACGTCAAACAACACGTGGCGATGGAACAGGCCCGTGGGCGGCGGCTCCTGGTGGAGCTGTTCCCTGGGCTGACCCAGATGTCACACACAGCTGCACATGTGCTGACGCTCCTAGAGCTGGACACCAAATGTGAAAGGGTCAGTTTTATTGAATGATAATTGTAAAGGTAACATGAAGTAGATGTTGGAAAGTTAATATAGCTTTATTAACTTAATGTAGCTTTGTTAATTTACTTTATCAATGTATTGTAGTTATGTTTATAGAGTTTATCAAAACTTCATAAATGAAAGGAAATATATGCGATAATATAAAATATTTATAAGCATTCTGTAAGGAAAAATTGTTAAAAAGTTAGTACTTGTATAAAATCACGGGGATAGATTTGTCCCCTTTTTTATGAAGCTTCATAATACTTTAGAGGCAACTAACATGAGATTTCATCTTGAAAACCAGGCCTACCCTATGGATAAACCCCTGTAGTCACACCCTTAACCCAAGTGCCCACAAAATGAGGTCTCAACCTCCTCCCATGTAAGCAGTGATGCCGTTAGATACAGGTGACTATGAAGCGTGGATGGTGGACGTGAACCCATCTCGTCGGCCCTCACGTACACACTGTGTGCATTGACGTGCTGTAGGACGGGGAGCCATGTCCAGGGGCCTATGAGTTGTTTATGGTGGACGTCTATAGATCTCGTTGGCCTTCACGTACACTGTGCATTGACGTGCTGTAGGACGGGAGCCATGTCCAGGGGCCTATGAAATGTTTATGGTGGACGTCCGTAGATCTCGTTGGCCTTCACGTACACTGTGCATTGACGTGCTGTAGGACGGGAGCCATGTCCAGGGGCCTATGAAATGTTTATGGTGGACGTCCGTAGATCTCGTTGGCCTTCACGTACACTGTGCATTGACGTGCTGTAGGACGGGAGCCATGTCCAGGGGCCTATGAAATGTTTATGGTGGACGTCTGTAGATCTCGTTGGCCCTCACTATACTGTGCATTAGACATGCTGTAGGATGGGGAGCCATATCCAGGGGCCTATGAAATGTTTATGGTGGACGTCCGTAGATCTCGTTGGCCTTCACGTACACTGTGCATTGACGTGCTGTAGGACGGGAGCCATGTCCAGGGGCCTATGAAATGTTTATGGTGGACGCCCGTAGATCTCGTTGGCCCTCACTATACTGTGTATTAGACATGCTGTAGGACGGGGAGCCATGTCCAGGGGCCTATGAAATGTTTATGGTGGACGTCCGTAGATCTCGTTGGCCTTCACGTACACTGTGCATTGATGTGCTGTAGGACAGGGAGCCATGTCCAGGGGCCTATGAAATGTTTATGGTGGACGCCCGTAGATCTCGTTGGCCTTCACGTACACTGTGCATTAGACATGCTGTAGACATTTGTGGCCTTGGGCAGTTGCAGCTGGCCTGGGGAACGTGGCCTGCCCTGCCCACAGGCTGCTGGGAGACTCAGTGCCATAGAGTCGGACTAGCGCTGTAGCCCACCCAGCCTCAGTAAGTGGTGGGACGGCCGAGTGGACACGCACAGCCCACTGCCAGTCAGCGCAGAAGAACCACGGCCTCCCTGCATGTTCTGTTTCCGCCTCCCCCTCACTTCAGGGAGGGTCACAGGGGATGCGCTGGGGTGGGTTGGCCCCCGATACCAGAAACTTGGTTCAGATTTAAAATATTGGAAGTGACCAAACACCAGTCAAACCAAAGCGTGAGACATCCTGTGAAATGACCCACGTGTCCTCCACGGCAGCAGGTCCCGCTCCTTGCTCATGACGACCTCGAGGTGCAGGAGCCTGAGGTGGCTCCCAGACAGGGGACGGTGCTCTTGGGACACCAGTGACATTTGAACAGGGATCCGTCGGCAGTGGTGTGTGTGCCTAGTTTCCACCCCAGGGAAGGTGGGCGAGGGGCACTTGGGGGCACTCACCGAGCCATTCTCTGGTGTTCTTCTGTAAGTCTAAAATATTTCAAAGTAAGAATTTAAAAGAGAGAAAAAAATACTAAATTCTTGAAGATGCCACTTTTAAAAAATTCAAGATTAACCTCCAACTTAAAATAATAAATAGAATTTACCCGTGTTTCTTTCCAGCACTGCAGTAACGAGCTGTTTGACCGACCCTCTTTTTCTTGCTTGCCTTGTAGACAAAGTTTACATGGGGCCAGGACAGCTGTATCAGGATCTGCAAAACCTGCTGCACGACCTGAATGTCGTGGGCCAGATTGCTCAGCTGATAGGAAACCTTAAAGGGAGCTATCAGGTAGGTGGGGCGCGCTGGAGCTCTGTCGGGGGTGTGGGTATCTGCAGGTCTGCCACGGCGACTGCACGCTTGACTCACCGCGTGGCCTGTTGTGCCTTTTCCTTGGTTGGGTGGCCGGGCTCCGGTGTAGCTCGTGCACATCTAGCAGTGCACCAAGGTCAGGTCTGCTGGAGATGCCTCGCCGTGCACGCTGGTCCACCCTGCATGTCCTGCTCAGGTGGGGCGCTTTGGGCTTCCCTGAATGTTCTGTGTTGCAACTTGGCTTTTCCTCCTCCTCCTCCATATTTTTTAAACGCTTTTAAAATAAATGTGCTTCTGGGTTCCCTCTGTAGAACTTAAACCAGTCCGTAGCCCATGACTGGACATCAGGTTTGCAAAGACTGATTCTGAAGAAAGAGGAAGAAATCAGAGCTGCTGACCGCTGCAGAATTCAGCTGCAGCTCCCGGGGAAGCAGGACAAGTCAGTGACATCAGGGAGCCTTCCTGGCGGGGTGGGTCCCTGTCCCCGGGGGTGCTCTTGGCTGGTGCCTGGTGGAGACCGGCGTGTGGTGTGCCTTCTGTAGAGTGTGCGTCTGTTGCTCCTGGCAGGTCTGGGCGGCCCACTTTCTTCACGGCTGTGTTCAACACATTCACACCTGCCATCAAAGAGTCCTGGGTCAACAACTTGCAGATGGCCAAGCTCGCCCTCGGTAAGATGTGGCTCACCAAAGTGACCTGGTGTGCTCGAGAAAGCCTGCTGGTTGTCCTCTGTGGACCTTTCTCTGCCGAACTCCTGGTCTCAGAGGATAAAATCAGAAAGACAAAGAGACTTGGTGATAGTCCCCCCATTAGCCTGGAGGAGTGTTTTCAGAGAGTGATCTTTAAGAAGTGTGTGTGAGAGTTTAGGGGTTGCAGGAAGGAGCCTCGGGATGCCCTCGGAACCGGACTCCTGGCGCTCGGCTTTTGAGCATGAGGTGTCTGAGGCCACGGTCAGAGCGCCGGCCTGGTGTGGGCATCTCCCAGGAGCAGGCGCCGCCCGGGCTCTTCTGCCTGCCTGCTGTCCCCTGTGGCGACACACGAATCCTGAGGGCCTGCCGTGGATCTGCGTGGCTTGATGACTGTTTTCTGATTCCTCTCCCTTGGCCACTCATGTGGCTCACCACACAGACCTGCTGTGCAGACACTGGGGTGTAGATGTGTGTGCGATGCTCCTCCAGATCAGACTTCAGGGACACCTGGGGTCTGCAGGTGGACACTCATCCCCTGGGGAGCTGGGGGGGCGGGAGGCAGGGGCTTCCTGCCGTGGTGGGGCTGTACCCAGGGCAGACGGTCCACTGCTCCCTTTCTCTTGAGCTGACGGTGTGCCAGGTAGGGCTCAGAGTGACCACACATGGGAGACGGCCACTCTGAGGGGGGAGTGGACGTGAAGGTCTTTGAGATGGTTCTTCAAAGCCAGGACGGACCCTTAGCTGCAAACGTGTCTTCCTGGTACTGTCCTCCTTCACCCGCAGTGTCAGCCCCAGCACATCCCTGGTGTGTGACGGCGGCCTTCCAGGGGACTTTGAACATGACGGTGAAGGAGGCACCTGAGGGAGAGCGCGTGGGCACTCAGCAGGCGGGGCCGGGGCTCTCGCTCTCTGGGACCCCGAGTGCTGTGCCCGCTTTAGGAAAAGGAGGTGCTGCCGCCCCGAGCAATGCTGTTGGCTCAGGCTCCTGGGCAGCAGAACTGGGGTGTTGCGTGGCAGCTCCTGGGACTGAGCGCCACTCTCTGAATGTAACGCAGAGGAGGAGAACCACCTGGGCTGGTTCTGCGTGGACGACGAGGGCAGTCACACCAAGAAGGAGACACACCCTCTCCTCGTGGGACACATGCCGGTGACGGTGGCCAGGCAGCCAGAGTTCAAGGTACACGCGCTGGGTTGGCTGCCTCTCCTGTGGGCGTACCTGGGATCGCTGTGAGGGTGTGGTGGGGCTGTCCTCTGGGCCAGCCACCGCTGCTGCTTCTCCCGAGGGTGAGTCAGAGACGTCTGAGACGACAGGCCTGAGGCAGAGGTCGAGTCTGGGCTCTTGTCCCCAGTGTGGCCCTGCAGGTCCCTGGAGTGGGAGGGCCTCTGGACGGCACAGGACTGCACACTGCTGGTGCCAGGCCGGCCTGGTGCCCCGTGAAGCCCGTGAGCGCTCGTCAGGTTCCACTTCCTTGGCTCGGGCAGGCCGTGTTCCTGAGCGCTGGGGACTCCTGACCTGCCTTTCCCTTTCCCATTGCTGACCCCTGGCCACGCTTGGCCTGAGCGCTCAGGGGTTCACTTCTAAAATGTGCGCACAGGGCCCCTCAGCAGGGTCCTGCGGACCAGCATACGGAAGGTGTCTCAGAACAGAACGGCATCTGCACCCTGTGGACAGATTTGTCTCCTTGTCTTTGTTCCCTGAACCGTAGAACAGAAAAAGCATTCACGCCGTGTGCTGTCAGCCCTGACCGCCGTGCCCAGAGGCCTAGAGGAGGTTTCATGGGTCCAGTCTGTGGTCAGCTGAGGCAGAGCACATGGCAGGAGGGCGCGTCCAACGAAAGCAGCTCTGGACATGGCAGCAGGGAGCTCTGTCCCCAAGGACCCACCTGCCCTGCCACAGCTGCCTGCAGCTGCCCCCCGCCCTCCCCGCCAGGGGATTGGTGCTCAGTAGGGTCAGGCTTTCCTCCCTCACCTCTGAACGTTCCCGCACTGTCTCACGTGAGCCTTGGGACACTTCACGTGTCGACCGGAACCTGTGGTGGCTTCGTTGCGTCAGTATCACAAGTGCCTGAGCAGGTGCCAAGCGTGGAGGCTGCGCTGGGCTGTCTGCAGGGGAGAGGCTGGAGCACCCAGTCTCCCTGGGTGAGGGGGAGGGCTGGGCCTCAGCCGCCTGCCCCTGCGGCTCTGAGAGGCAGGCCCTGAGTCTGTGGCGGAGCCCCGACGAGTGCGCGTTGTGATTGGTGTCTTTAGATCGAGTGTGCTGCTTATAACCCTGAGCCGGCCCTCAACCACGAAGGTCAGCCAGATCCATCCCCCGCGGCGCGTGGCTTCCTGTGGGTAAGGCTCTTTGTTTGTACTGCAAGTTCACCTAGAACCGCGCCCACAGTCGTGTGAAGTTCAGATCTGAGCAGCTCAGAAGAGTGTCAGTCCCAGCGTGCCCAGGTGATGGCCACAGACACAAGCCTTTCTCTGATGACTCTGGGGAAAGATATGAAGTTCTAGGAATTAAAATGTTTATTTCTGCCCTTTTCCATGTAAGACTTTTACAAGACCTAATCTCATCCAGACTAGTGTGAGAGCCGTTTACTGTTTCTTGCCTGTTGGTGGTTGGGTTAGAAGGACGTTCCCCGTTTCCAGACAGTGGTGGCTTTTTACCCTGGAGACTTGGCCGTTGGAATTAATTTGTTCCAAGTGAAACACAGCATCTAAAATTACCCTGCATTTGCAGTGGCCCTTCCTGGTTTGTGCAAATGAAGGACAGTCCTCAGGCGCGCACAGGGTCTCAGGTCCACCCTCAGCCCGAAGCCCGGCTCTTCCCAGCTGGACTGTGGTCCAGGGTACTGCCTTGCCCGCTGCAGGCAGAGCTCCTGCCCGAGTGGTGTTCCTAGCCGTGCTGACAGTGCAGCGGCTGGGCTGGCTGGCATTTCATAGCATCTGTGAAGGAGGGCAGAGGCGTCATTGCCTTGGGGATGCAGGTTTTCCGCCCACAGGGATCTGGGCTAGCTGGGGGTTTCCTCCTCTTCTGGCGACACCCCACTCCCCAGGGCTGGCACAGGGACGCCGCAGTTGATCTTCCCCCCCGGCAGGGCAAAGGAGGGTGTTGTGGTAATGTGGAATAGGAGGTCTAAGAACATGCTCAAATCGTCATCAGGGTCAGCCTGGCTCTCTTGGACTGGCCCTTAGTAGGGACTCGTCCTGTGCCCATACACAAGCTGAACTGGAGCTGCGGCTGGAAGACCGAGTCTGCCACATACTCTTGGGGACTCGCCGTAGCAGGTGCACAGATGCCCTTCAGGTGCAGGTCTTCAGAGGGCTGCACGCATGGGGGACATGAGAAGGGACGGCCCACCCTGGGACATATTCTTTTTTATTTTTGAGTCTTGTTTTCTTAGCTGAGGGCTGTGAAACTCCAGCGTTGGCTTACTTAAGATGGATATGATTTGCCCTTCAGGACTGTGTGAATAGGTCTTTGCCCTGTGTAGTGAGAGTGGGTGTGTGAACACAATACCTTTATTTACTTTTATGTGGAGCTGAGGATCGAACCCAGTGCTCAGCAGCACTCTACCACTGAGCTGCCACGGCAGCCCTGGGTGTGTGGTTTTTAATGCATGTCTTTTTAAAAATGAACTTATCCCCTGTTATTGCATATTTAAAGACCTCGCTTTGTTGAAGGGCCCGGGGCCTGGGAGCAGCTGGTTCAGAGGCAGACTGCTTTGTGTGGGGTCGATCCTCACAGGAGGCTGCCTTTCTCCTGGGGGTCCCGGGGTTCCCATGTACCCTCACTCTCTTTCTCTTAACTCCCTGATCAGATTGGAAGTTGTAGTGACCAGATGGGTCAGATTGCCATTGTCTCCTTTCACAACTCCACCCCCAAAGTCATCGAGTGCTTCAACGTCGAATCCCGCATCCTGTGTATGGGGTACATTCCTGCCGAGGAGCAGCAGCGGGAGCCCAGCACCATCGTGGACCCTGAGGCCCAGGCCACCAGCGCATCTGAAGTGCCCACCATCTGTGTGGGCACGGAGGAGGGAAGGTAGAGATCACGTGGGGTGTGGCAGGGTCGCCTCAGCTGTGCCCAGACACCTAGGGCCCATCCTGGGAATAGGCGTTGGCGTGAGCGTCGGGCAGCAGGCGGGAACGACAAGATCTGGGGAGAGGGATAGGTCTCCGCACTCTGAAGTCACCAGTGATTGGGCCCTGGGAATTATTCTAGGAGACCCCAAAGAGCAATGGAAGTTTCACACCTGCCGTTGGTCCCAAGGTACTCATTTTTATCATGCTTTAAAAGCACACCACTCCTGCATTTTGGAATAAAATAGCTAATTTCGGAGTTATGTTCGCGTTGAATGTTGACATCCTTTAGTGGAAAGTTAGAATGATTTTCCTGATGTGAAGTTCTAAGCCATAGGAAGATCTAATCATTTTTAAGACCTAGAATTTCTATTTTAAATATAAGAAAGAAATCAGAGTGCTGCAGACCTGTTGGAAGTGCAGCCAGTGTGTCTCGGAGCAGGAGGTGGGCTCAACAGGGAGCAGGACGAGGAGATGGGCACCCTGCTGTCGAGGGCCCGGGGCCTTCTGGGCGGGGGGTGGGGGTGTGGAGGGCAGTGTGCAGACTAACTCGTGTTTTCTTTTTAAAGCATTTCCATTTACAAAAGCAACCAAGGCTCCAAGAAAGTGAGGCTTCAGCACTTTTTCACTCCCGAGAAGTCCACGGTCCTGAGCCTGGCCTGCTCGCCGCAGGGCTTGTATGCTGGCCTGGTCAACGGCTCGGTGGCCAGCTACACCAAGGTTGCAGGTACCGCGCTCCCTCCCGACTACTCCTGGGGTTGTTTCCGTCCCACCTTCCCTTGGCGCCTGTCACCTCTGGTCCCAGGCTTCTGTGACGTGTTCCTTCTCGAAAGGCGTCCGTGGGACACGTGGGCTCCATGCTGCGCAGCGTGCTCTCCTGGAGCCCGCCCGGGGCTCCGTCCACTCTGCCCACCCTGCCCTGAGGCCCCAGCCTCTCTGCCTCCCCTGGCAGCTCCATGTGGTGCTGCCAGCCTCCTCCTGCCCCAGCAGGGTCCTTCCTGCCTCTGAGGTTCTTGGTCCTCCTCCGGGTCCCTCAACTTCCAGCCCTCTTGGCCACCTGTCCATCTTTAACTGGCCACAGAGAGGAGCACTGCCTGGCCTCGGGGCCCTCGCAGCCTTGCGGATTGCCCAGCCTGGGCTCCCTGTCTCCCGCCTTGTCCTGCTAGCAGCGGGAGCTGGTGGGGGTGCGTGTGCAGTCCAGCTGCCCTTTCCTGTCCGTCGGCCTTCTAGAGCCTGTAGCGTCGGCACAGCACCACTGTCCTAAGCCCTTCTCTCACAACCTCCACTGTCCCTTCTCTGGAAACCCTGTTCCTGGGCTTCCCTGCCCTGTGCACGGCTGCTGGCCAGGTCCCCCTGGCTCCTCTCATGCAGGGATAAGTGCAGACCTGCTGTGCTGCAGCCGGGAGCCTACCCTTCTCTGCCTGGCCACTGCACTGCTACCCCAGACCCACACCACTGCCCACTGGCTGGCCTTGTACCCGGGCTCACGTACCCAGCGCCCTTTGGTGCTGCCCCTTGCCCTGAGGGATTTTAGTGCAGCAGACGGCTCTCCTCCAGCAAAGGCCGCTCCCACCAGGAGGGGACACCGTCCTGCAGCCAGGCTCTGTGCCCCTTGGGATTTCCCTCCCATCCTGTGGCCCACCCACCAGCACCTCTTGTCCCTGCTCCTGGACCTGCAGCCAGCCCCCACCATCACCACCTGCTCCAGGAGGCCTCTCGCCCACGTGGGTTCCTGTGTCACCTCTGTCTTCGTCTTGCACTCCTACGGTCGGCCCTCCCCGCGTTCGCTAGTGAGCTTTTAAAACTGTCGATTAGGTCTTGGCCTTCTCCTGCATAAAGCAGTCAGGGATTCCCGTGTGCTGGGAATGCACTCCCGGTTCCTGCCCTGGCCCATGAGCCCCCCTCCCCTGCAAACCCCCCTTTGTTAGCCCTGGTCCTGCTCAGAGTCTGTCCCTCCTGGAGGTCTGCACCAGCCTGATCCCAGGCACAGGACTACCTTGCACTTGGCCCCTGACCTTCCTGAGTCGTTTCCATGGCCAGGGGCTGCATCGGCCCTTCCCCCACAGTGGGAATTCCCTGGGGGTGGAGCCCCCTCATGCCACCCTAGGTGCAGCAGGTGGAGTGATGCTGCAGGTTCAAAGTGTCACTAGTTTGTGCATGGACTGTGACTGGTGTCGGTGGACTGAGAGGCCTGGCCTGAGGCACAAATGCAGGGAGAGCTGTTGCCAGAGGCGGTCCTGTGGGCCCAGGTTCACGTTGCACATGGCCCCCCAGGGAGACACGCCTACAGTATCTAGAAAGAGTAGCTAAGAGGCTCAGAAATCAGAGTTCAATTGTGGGAGCTGATCCTCAACCAAGGTAAATGTCTGGAGTATCCCACCTCTGATCTTTGGGGTCTTGTTTCAAAGGTAGCTTGCTCTCAGTGGGTCTGTGCAGTACCATCCTGGACGGCTAGTGGGCAGAACCCACTTTGCCCTCAGGAGCATGTGAAAGTCAGAGAAAACCTGTCCAGCTGAACTTCCGTGTCCCATCATAAGGAGAGGCTGCATTGCTTTCCAGGATGGGAAGGCCTGTGCATGCATGTGTAAGGGCACATGCGTGTGCAGCCATGTGCACTGTGGGTGTGCACGTGTGCTTCCATGTGTGTATATGTGAGTGGGAGGGTGTGTGTGCGTTGTGTTGGTGTGTGCATATGTGTGTGTACTTGTTCCTGTGTGTGCATGTGCACGTGTGCATGTGCACGTGTGCACGTGTGAATGAGAAGGAATGTGTATACATGTGTGTTAGTGGGTGTGCGCGTGTGTGTGCGTGTGTGTGTGCCTGGGTTTGTGTTCAGATGCATAATTGCAACTGGACCTGGTGCAGGTGCAGAGTGAAAGGCAGGCCAGTGTCCTTGGAGGCCGTGGGTGCCCTGAACACCGTTCAGCTACGTCACAGCGTGGAGTCCCCACGGCAGTCAGAGCCACAGCTTGCTGGCAGAGACTGCACAGCTCAGCTTCAGACAGGTGCCCACAGCAAGCTGTGGAGCAGGGCGTCAGTGCTCAGCACCCGAGCACAGGGTAGAACCAAGACCCGGTTCCCTGAGCGAAGTGTGCTGCCCTGATGTGAGGCCGAAGGCAGTGAGGCAGTGACACTTCAGCTGTGCTTCTGAGCATGGTGGCTTAGTCAGTGGCTAGACTGAGAATCAAAGAGTCAGTTCTAATCATTTACAGGGTGATTACATCAGTCACTTTGAAATCTGTATTAAGTCTTGCTTGAAGTAGTTTTTATTGATGAGTTTCTGACTCATACTTCATGTGAAGTGTGGCAGACCTCACTGTAGACCTTTGAAAATATTTTCAAACCAAAACGTATTCCCTGAGTGTCAGGACAGGGAGCAGTGTAAGAAGACAGGAAAGCCATTCACTTCCGTTTGGATGGTTTTTCACGTTCAGGGAAGGTGCAGTTTCTCCTCCGGATGCTGCGCATGTCTAGCAGATGATGGGGAGCTCTAAACGTGGGCTCAGTTATTCTGAATGCAGCTCCTTCCAGCCGTGACCACACCACAGTAGTGTGGCTCGCCCCTCTTGCCCCCTGGGTGCCGTGCTGAGCTTTCCACAAGCTTCATCTTGCTATGATTCTCCAGTCTTTGAGGCTAACGGAGGCATTGTCCCCACTCTACAGATAAGGCATCTGAGATTCAGGGCACATGAGCCATTTGTTTGCCACACCCCCCTCTGGGCCCTCGTCTGTCTTCCCCACACAGACTCCCTGATGGCATTGATTCTTGAGGCCATGGGCACACCCAGAATTAAGCATAAGCATCAAAATTGCTATGGATATTTTGGTTGTCTGTTATTTACAGTGATCTGTGATCCTGTTTGTTTGCCCCTGTGCATGGTTACCTGAACTCAAATGAAATTAAAAGTATTTTCTTTTAAGATGGATCCTGGAATTCAGAACCTCAAAAAGTGATCAAACTGGGCGTCCTGCCAGTGAGAAGCCTCCTGCTGATGGAAGACACCTTGTGGGCAGCGTCTGGTGGTCAGGTGTTCCTCATCAGCACAGAGACTCATGCTGTGGAGGTGAGCCCTTTCAGGCGGCTGCATGGCCTGGGGAAGGCATGTCAGAGCAGGGTTCCTGGTGCGACACCATGTGCTGTGCAGAGCCTGGGGGCTGTGTGCCAGAGGAGGGGAGAGCCGACGGGGCCTGTGACCGAGCGCTCTGTGGTGGTTCCCTGGGCACAGCAGCAGCTGGCACCTCGTGGCCTGGCCCTCCAAAAAGTTCCACTCTTACATGGCTTTTACTGTAAAGGCCTGGGCCAGCTGTCCTGTTTACCCACGACCATCTCTCACCCCAACTTTCTCTAAGCAAACACAGGGCACACGGGCATTTTCTTCAGCCATGAAAATGAATCTCGTCATGATTACACCTTCCTTTAATGCTCACATACAAGGTCATAGAAAATCTGTCCAGATAGGTGAGGGTCCAGCACCTGTCTGAGGACATGGTCCATTGACTATGTAAACAGCTGCAAGTTTAGAAACAAACTTGGGTCATTATCGACCTCTCAAGATGTTTTCCAGAGGTTTCCTGGGGGTGAGTCAGCTCCCCGGGTGGGGACCAGGCCACTCTCTGGTATTTCAGGAGGAGCTCTTGTGGCCTGTTCTGTAAGTACAGAGGGAAGTGGAACTTCGACTCCCAATAAGGAAACTTCTTTGTGTGTGTGTGTGTGTGCTGGTGATGAAACCCAGGGCCTTGTGCATGCTAAGCCGTGCTCTGCTGCTGAGCTACACCCCAGCCCAAGCATCCTCTGAGTTATGATGCAAAGCTGGAGAGTTATTGGCAAAGTCAAGTTCTTGAGAACAGGTGTGGATGCCGTCTCCAGCCAGGGAAGAACTCTGAGGGTACTGCAGGGGCTCAGGGCCTGGTTAGAGCCACGAGGTTCCTGGTCAGGGTCCTGGACAGACTCAGGCCTGATTTCTTCCCTTGGGCCACCACTAGCCTTCCTGTGTTTTTCTGCTTGGTATTTTTGGTGCTGTGGCTTGTTCAGTGTACCAAGACCAGTCAGGGAAGCGTGGCCACCAGGAGCCCCTGAGCTGTGTCATCCCAAGAGTCTTGTAGTCCAGCCCCACGCGGCCTTCCTACGGGGATGTCAGAGGCCAAGGGAAGGCAGCGCAGTTAAAGGACGCAGCGCCCAGAGCACAGCCCGAGAGCAGACTGGATGCCAGTTAGCACACGGCTCTGCAGCGTCTTCAGGGCAAGGCTCTGGCGGATTCAGAGTGTCCGCCCGACACGTCATCCCGGGGCGTTGTCAACGAGTGCAAGAGGAACTGCACCAGGCTGAGCCCAGGGTGCAGAATCTGGGCTTCATTGTTGTGTGGATTTCCCTGGGCAAGGCCTGTGATATGACCTGGTGGCAGGGCCAGTGTGCCCCGTGTCCCGCCTCGGGCTCCTCCTCTTATAACCAGGTCCTCGGAGGGTTGTTAAGCTCCTGTGTCGTGCTCCTGGTATGATCTGGGATGCCTGCAGGTCCCGGTGCTCCCGATTTCATTGGCGATTGGGAAGGAGAAGGTTATGTGCCAGGGTGTGCCAGGGTGTGCCAAGGAAGGAAGGGCTGCCGACTTGTGCTTGGCTCTTCCTACCATGGCGCTTGGGCCCAAGCAGAGCAGCTCCTGACAAGCCGCTGCAGCGTAGAATAGGGGACTCAGGGACAGGCACAGCCTGAGACCACTGCTCCTACCGTGGAGGGACGCAGGCCACAGCCTGCTGTCCATGACAGGTCTGCCCGTGTCGTCCTGTGCCTGGACAGGAGGTGGGACCTCTGGCTGACATAAGCCAGGGAGGAGATCGCCGCTGAGTGTGCAGCAGGGCTCCCAGCAGGCACTCTGGGTATGGGATTTCAGGAGGACGGTCCACCAGAGTGGACAGCAGTGCTGGAGGCAGCTTGGGAGCTGTGCTAGGGGTGAGCTGCTCTTGGGATGAGCTTGCAGAGGAGGCTGAGGACGAGGCACTGGCCCTTCAGGGCAGAGGGAAGGGTGAATGGCCAGGCTCTGGAGCAGACAGGATGTCCGCCTGCACCACTCTGGAGAGCACACAGCTGGAGGCTCTGACCAGGCAGCTGGGCAGGAGGAAAGGGATGGCCCGAGGGTAGAGGTTGAATGGAGGAGGAACAGGAAACCCTAAGAAGTTCACAGAAGATTACCACCACCCTGGAATAGAGTGAACAAGCCAGCAAGGCCACAGGCTCCAAGGCCAGTGCCCAGGAGTCCAGCAGATAACTGGCAGTGCTGAGGACAGCCATCACCAAGAGGGAATACTTAGATATAAACCTGACAAAGAGTACAGCCATGTGCGCTGGAAACTAGCGGGAGACCCCCTGTGTAGATTGGAAGGGAGGGTCCCCAGGTGGCCGCAGCACCTGCAGATTGGGCCAGCAGATCCTAGCACTCAGTGTGAAATGAAGGGGTCCGGCATGGCCAGAGTAATGTGGGAAGGCAACAGAATTGGAGGACTCACACTGCCCATCTCAGCCTCTCCCTTGAACAGCCACAGTGACCAGGGCAGTGTGGCACTGGCTCAAGGACAGCGTGTAGACCAGGGAAGCAGAGCGCGAGCCCAGGAGCAAGAGCATGTTCCGACTCTGAACAACCCAGTGGCGGGGACTGTCTGCAGCCGCGGCCCTGGGCCCACGCCACATGCAAAGGCTGATGTGGATGGGTCAGACCCAGCAGAAGAGCTCCAACCATGAGCACTCTCAAAGGAAGCCGAAGGGCTAGTCTGGTGACCTCGGACCAAGCCACAGCTTCTTAGGAAGGACTCCTGGCCAGGTGCAGTGGCCTGGCCTATGACTCCAGCAGGTGGGGAGGCTGAGGCAGGAGGATTGCGAGTTCAAAGCCAGCCTCAGCAACGTGGTGAGACCCTGTCTCAGACTAAAAAGTGAAAAGCCATGCAGATGTACCTCAGTGGTAGAGCATCCCAGGGTTCAAACCCCAGTACCCGAAAGAAAAGAAAGGAAGAAAGACAGTTGGGAGAAAGGAAGGGGTGGGCGAAGGGAGGGAGGGTGAGGAAGGGAGGGAAGGAAGGACATTAGGGCTGGGGATCTAGCTCAGTGGTAAAGCACCCTGGGGTTCAATCTCTAGAGCCACCAAAAAAAAAAGAGATGACGCCTAAATCACAGCAACTGTGTCAGTGGGAAAGAGGTAAATTGGATTCACTCAAATTAAAACTGCTTCAGGATACACAAGAAAGTAGAAAGGATGAGATAAAATGAATACAGCTCATGTGATGTGGTCAGGTGTCCAGTACACATAGCAACCAACAGTGGGCAAAGGAACTGGACAGACAGTTCTGCAGAGAAGCTGCCCAGGCAGGAGTCCTTGGAGAGAGGCCAGTGGAACCAGCCAGTGCTGCAGGCCCTGGAGGACATACATGCGGAAAAGGCACAGGTCAGGTTCGTTCCTTAGGAAGGGACACGGTGCCCTGCTCAGCATTTCCTGTCGCAGGGGCATCCCCAAGAGATCTTATTCACACACTCGGGGTCCTGTACACGGTGACCCAGCACCGGTGTTCACTGGTGGTGTGAATGCAGCACAGATCCGTCCAAGATGAAGGACAGACAAGCAAATGACGGGAGGTGCTCTGCCCAGGGTGAGGTCCTGCCACCGCAGCATGGATGGGCCTGGAGGACATGTCCAGGAAGAGAGCCACACAAAGGCCACCGCCCTCCTTCCATTCCCACGACAGAGCAGGGGCCTAATCACAGTTGCCCCTGCCCTGCCCAGGGTCCCCACAGCCCTCCCGCAGGACACAAGGGGACCCCGGTGGGAAGTGGTTGGCTGCTGTGGGGTAGACACAGGTGCAGTCTGTCCTGGGCACACTGGCAGGACCCAGTTTGCTCCCTGTGGGGGCCAGCCCCCTGAAGTGCACACCTCCAGCCCTGGGTGCCCAGCCCTGGAGGCCGCCCCACACTGCCCTGGTCCTGGGGCTCTGCTGCTGTGCGGATTTCCCAGTGAAACGTCTGTGGCAATGAGATCCAGCTGAACCAAGCCAGCCACTCAGTGCTGGCCAGGCCCGGCAGGGGCTCTGTGGCTGCTCTGTTTCAAGATAGGGCTCTTCCAGCTCCTGACGAGGGTGGCCGAGTGTCACAGGGAGTTCTTTGGGCACTCTGGTCTACCGAGGGTCAAGAGCAGTTTACCTGTGGTGTCCCGCTGCAGGAAGACCCGTGGTTCCAGAGCATGGTCTCCTTGTCCCAGGTCGCTGAGGGGCTCCAGCTGGACCCCTCCAGGGGTGGCCTTGGAGACTGCCACCTGACCCCTCGGTCTGGCCTTCTTTTGACCACCCCCTGCAGAGTCAGCTGGAGGCCCACCAAGAAGAAGGAATGGTCATCTCCCACATGGCCGTGGCCGGCGTGGGGATCTGGATCGCCTTTACCTCGGGGTCCACCCTTCGTCTCTTCCACACAGAGACCCTGAAGCACCTGCAGGACGTCAACATCACTGCCCCTGTGCACAGCGTGCTGCCAGGTACGGACGGGGCCAGCAGGGGGCAGCCTACCCTGACCCATGGCCCTGAGCAGAGCCAGTCAGACCCCTGGGCAGAGTGGGCGGCGTGGGCGGCTGTGGGATTTCCCAGCACGTCGGCAGGCCCTGGGCAGCAAGGCCCTAAGGTCAGGAACACCAGAAGGAAGGAAGCCCAAGGTGCAGAGGTGCCCGGGAGAGTCGAGCATGGAGCAGAGGGGTGGCAGAGGGCCGGGAGGGCGCGAAGGGCCTGTGGACGCTGCTGGGGACTTGAGGACTGCTCTCTCTGTGTGGGCTCACAGCCCCTGGGTGTGCATGTTCTTCCTGTGCACAGGCTTGTAGCTACTGTTGTGAGCACGTGTGCTGTGCGAGTGTGTACCCGTGTGTGTGAGCTTGTGGCCTGTGTGCATGAGCATGTAACTAGCACACATGAGCATGTGCCCTGTGGTATGAGTGTGCAGCAGTTGTGAGCGAGTGTGAAGCTGGTGTGGGCGAGGGGCCCGTCTGTAGCAGGTGCAGCCTGTGTGGGTGGGTAAGCGTGAAAGGACTGCAGTGCCCCCAGGACAGGACCGTGGGCTGTCATGGCCATGAGTGGCCATGTTGTTGACCTGGGTCACTGAGGGCTCGGGATGGGAGGCAGCCCTTGCAAAGGGATTTGGAGACTGTCTGCAGCAGGAGGAACGGAGGGCGTCTCCTTCCAGGCTGCCTGCCCTGGACCGTGTGAGGGAGGACGGGAGCAAGAATGGGAGTGGGGAGTGGCGGGATGGAAACTGGGCAGTGGGTACTGGAGTTGGTTCCACCTTGGAAAAGCACAGCTGCTGCTGAGGACGAGAGCCCCGCCTCCGTCAGCGGCTGGTGACCGGCCTCCTGTGCTCGGTGGTGTTTCTGTGTGCTCCGGGACGTCGGCCTGGTTCCTCGCCCACGGAGAGCAAGTCGAAGCGGTCAGACCCTCTTGGGCCAGATGACTGGCAGTGTGCTCTGTGCGTGTGCGTGGGGTGGGGCGGAGGCTCGGTGGGCCTGGTGGGAGGGCTGGGCATGTAGTGGGGCCAGGGAGGGGCCTGGGGAGCTTCTTCGCTGTTGCCAGCTGCTGTAATGGAGATGCAGAAGACCCCAGGCTGCTAATGAGGACAGGGCTCTGGCTCTGAGGTCTGGTCACAGTGCCGTGCGTGTCAGGTCCTGGGGAGAGGCCAGTCCTCGCTCCTGGAAGACACCTCCTGGATGTGTGCACACAGGCAAAAGGGAAGTGGGCTCTGGAGTCTGACCCCACACAGGACCCCCACTGGTGCCCAAGGCCCGCCCCTCCTGGCCTCACCTCCTGAGGCATCACCTCATCGTAGGCGCTGGGCACTGTACATGTCGTGACCGCAGCGGTGGCCATTTACGATGCCCTGTAAGAGATCAGTAAGTGAGATTCAAGGCACACAGGGTATCGTTCCACAGGAGGGATGGGGACAGGGCAGGGAGGCCTGGGGACTGTGGGGGTGAAGGTGTGGGGTGCCGTGGTCACTCTTCTTTCCTTGGGGCCAACTGTGCAATCGTCTTCAGGATGTGTAGAGGATACTTTCAGTGAGAAAAGCGAAGACCTGTGTAACATAACGTGCATGTTTAGAGAAGTAGAGTGGCTTAGCCCCTGGCCAGAGGCATGTGGACGCTGTAGGGACTTGAAGATTGTTCTCTCCAGCACAGGCCGGGGGACAGGTGTTGGCTGGCGGACCTGTTACTGTTGGGAGGAGACAAGTTGGATCTACCATGGCCCACACACCCACTCCTCTGGCTGCCGTGCCCAGGGCGCCTGGAGATGGGGCGTGGTGATAAAGGGCCTCCCGGGCAAGCAGCCACTGCGGCCATGGCTCCAGAAGGCCTGAGAAAGAGCCACAGAAATGCATGTGGCACAGCAGGCTGGGCCTGCTCTGCCTGGGTGTCTGTACATCTCTCTGCTGATACAGTCAGAAAGAAACCGAGGAAAGGAAGGCCCCGGCCAGTGTGGGCGGAGTCCACACTGTATGAAACGGTCTGTGTGCATGGCATCACAGAATCAAGTCATGCCCGCCCAGGCTGCCCTCTCCTCTAGCCCTCCCCTGTCCCAGGCCTGCCCCACCCCAGTCAAGGTGCCCACGAGGCCTTGTGGGCTCTGGTTTGGTGTACTGAGGGACAGGTTGCCTTCCAGCTCTGGGCTCCACGCTGCCTGTCCACTGGGAAGGTGGGCAGTCCAGGGCAGGCTCGGCAGCACTACAGATGCGGAGTCGTCTGTTGTGCCTCTGAAGCCGGCTCAGGTGGTGTCCTCAGGGTGCAGCGTGGGATTGTCCCCTTCTGTCTTGTGGTTCAGTGCCGCAGTCTGGCTGGGCACAAAATAACCGAGCTGCCACACAGCCTTGTAGGTTCAAAACAGGAACTCCTTAATTCTCCGCACTCCCGCGAACAACGCACGCACGCATGCACGCATACCAACCGGAAATCCCTCCTCCAGAAATCCGTCCTCTGGCACTTCCCCAACCAAAGGAACTCCCCAGGAATCCCAGCGAGAACTCCAAAGTAGCAGGCGAGGCGGACAGCAAGGGTCTAATATACAATTAAATACACAGCTTAACATAAACTTATCATCTCAATGGCTTGCTGGTGTCACCTCTCAACCACCCCTTTCTGGCAATAATGCCATGCGTCATCCGTCATCCGACTTGGCTGTGGCCCTCAACAGTTCAGAGAACACAAAGGCGGAGGGTCCGCTCTGCCAGGTCTGACTGTGAGCATGACTGTGTTTATGTTTAAGTGCTTGGTGTCTGGACTCCAGGAAGAATCACGTACACACACCTGAGGGAGAGGCGAAAGTGCCTTTCTGGGCTGTCGTAGGGATATAAAATTCAAGATGGCATGCAGATGAAGACAGGCCAACAAAGAACAGAATTTGAAGAAAAAAAGAAACAGCCACACCCTAGCCCAGTCTGTCCTTCCTTGAGATCGCAGCAGGCTCCGACTGCGGAGCATGGGGATCCGGACCCTGTGAGCCGGGTCTTTGCCTTCTGTGTGGATCAGTTCTGGAACCAGTTAGCCAGGCTGCTTCAGTGGCACCGCCACCCACACACACCACGTGGTGCCGTCAAACAGGCGAGAGGACACAGTTTAGGACTGAGATGTGCATTTGTTGGGCTGGTCACAGGATGTCCAGCACAGGGTGAAGAATGGGCAGCTGTGGACTTGGGGGCACTGTGCCTGCTCCAGGCAGAGATGTTTCCTGCATTGTCCAGCCTACACAAAGCAGGACGTGTGGGTCACACGTAGCCCTTCCATGTCCCTGCCGAGCAGATGTAACCCGCAGAAGTGATGTGACCTCATAAAAGCACCAAAATTTCCATTTAACATAAACCCCAGAGCATGTTGAAGGACATGGAGCAGCTTAAAGTGGGCGCCAGGTGACTGGTGTGCCAGGGACATGCAGAGCAGCTGGGCTTCCTCCCAGCGACTCCGCAGTGCCCGGGCCTTGCATCCCCGGACATGGGCAGCAGTGCTGTCATGCCTGGCCCTGGGCCCCTTGGAAAGCGAATGAGCAGCCGTTCCCTGGGACTGGTCTCTTACCTGGTTCCTCAGTGCTTTCAAACCAGTTAGGAAAGAGAACCCAGGTTTTACCTGCTTCCACCTGGTCACTAACCTGAGCTCCAGCCGTGCTCTGTGGAGCCTCGGGGGCCGACGGCTGCTGGTCACCTCCCACCCTTCTCCACCCGGCCTCCACTCTAGAGGCTGCGTGGGCCTCTGTGTTTATTTAGGAGACACACTTCTGAATAAAGGGCTCCTTGGCAGAGGCCAGGAGAGCTCCCAGGAAACTCAGTCGTCCTGAACGTGCCCCTCCCGACAGAGGGGCGGAGCCGGAGGACACGCGGCCAGCGGGAGCAGGGAGGCTCCTCCTCCTGGTTGATGTGCTTTTTGTCGACATAAAAGCACTTGTTGGAAATCTGACTGTTCAGAGGGGACTTTTGAAAGCCCGTTAGTTGTCTCTGAAGTTGTTTGTAAAGATATGTCAGATGTTTCTCCAGAGCCCTAAGCCAGGGGCTGGGGCTCAGGGCAGAGCGCTCGCCCAGCACGTGCGAGGCCCTGGGTTCGATCCTCAGCACCACAAAAAAAAAGTAAAGGAATTACGTCCATCTACAACTAAAAAAATAAATATTTTTAAAAAGCCCTAAGCCAACATTTCAGATTTATAATTCACTGGGGAGGAAAATTCAATTCAATCATTCCTCTGTAGAAAAATTAAAAGATTGTTTCCCAAACCAAAATATCTTTGAATGTCAGATTAAAATGACCGTAAAACAGTTATCATGTTCATTTGCATAGTTTTTAATTGGGTCTGGCCGTCCCAAAGTCCAGGCCCCTGGACAGGCAGGTGGGGCACCTCGGGAGTGGAGTAAACCACTCCTGAGCACACCCTCCTGTCCTGGCTGAGGAGGCCCGGCCTCAGAAGGCCGCGGGGAGTGCAGCCTCACCCCGGGGCAGCCGTTCCCTCGGGTGGTGAGCCGGCTCCGTGGAGAGCAGCTTCTCCGTTCTGCACTCGGGTTGTGGAGAACGCTGTTTGTGAAACCCAAACAGAAGTACAGGGCAGCCAATCAGTCCCAAGTGACACCTCTGCCACCAGCCCGGGCTCTTCCTCCTCCCTGTCCGGGTCGGAGGGAGTGGCCTCAGAGTCTCTGGACTCCTGTACACACCTGTCCCTGCCTCCTCAGATGATGGCTCTTAATGCTTAGAGCTCTCACCGCGGCTCAGGCTGAGCCAGAAAGATCTTCCTGCTCCTGGACCGTGGGGCAGCAGGGGTGTGGCCTCTGCCGAGCGTCCACCCCAGCCGCCTCAGCGCCTGTCTCAGGAGCTTCGTTTTGTTTTGTTGAAGTTTGTTTTACTCCTTTCAGATACTCTTGACAGTGCCGTGCATTTTGACATATTGCACGTACACGGCATGAGACGTACTCCAGGTAGGATGCACACGGTGTGGAGTTTCCTGGTCATGTTCTCATATAGGAAGGAGGGGGTGACGTCTGGTTCATTCTGCTGTCTTTCCTGCTCCCACCCCCCTCCCTTCCTTCGTTCCCCTTTGTCTAATCCAATGAACTTCTATCCCCTCTCCCCCCTTATTTTGGGTTACCATCCATATATCAGAGAACATTCAACCTGTGTTTTTTTTGGAATTGGCTTATTTCACTTAGCATGACAGTCTCCAGTTATATCCATTTGCTGGCAAATGCCATAATTTCATTCTTCTTTATGGCTTAATGATATTCCATTTTGTATAGACGCCACATTTTCTTTATCCACTCATCTGTAGAAGGACACCTAGGTTGGTTCCACAGCTTAGCTATTCTGAGTTGAGCTGCTATAAACGTTGATGAGGCTGTGTCCCTGTAGGGTGCTGGTATTAAATCCTTTGTCTGTATACCACGGAGTGGATAACTGGGTCAAGTGGTGGTTCATTCCAAGTGTTCTGAGGAATCTTCTCGGAGCTTTGAGAAGAAAACCACCTTGCTCACATAGGGCAAGCCCAGGTCGACCACAGCTGCGCTGTGTCCCCGGCCCCCAGCCCTCAGCAGCCAGAACTCCAGGGTTCCTGGGATCATGAGTGCTTTAGCTTTTTAACAAACATGAGTCTGTTTCAGATAAAACCAAGTGCGTTGGTTTTGAGTCTGTTTCTTTATTTTTCCTGTTGCCTAAACACTTCATGGAATGACTTCTGCCAGTCTGCCTTGGCCCTGGAGCTGGTCTACAGAAGACGGGTCCCTCCTCTGGAAGCTGGCTTGGCCTGGGGGCGTGGGACCTGCCTACCTCCCAGTGGTGCAGAGCGGGCAGGGTGGGGGCAGCTCTGGCATTGCCCTTGAGAGGAGAGGTGTGTGGGAGGCCCTCCCTCCACTGCCCGGTCTGGCCTGGTCAGAGCCCTGGCTGCGCAGAACAAGGGGCTTCAGGGGCCTTTCTGACTCCCCGGCCTGCCTCTGTCCTGACACCATGTCTGTGAGGTTCTCTGGACAGAAACTCTGGGTTCTCTCAGGCAGCGTCTTGTCTGTGGTGTGCCAGAGTGTGCCCTTGTGGTTAGTGGACACGTGTGGCTGCACAGCGGACGCCCAGGGGCTGGGCTCCCTCTGGAGGAGCCGGCCAGGTGCAGCGGGGAGGTGCCGGTGCCTTAGTGCCCTTGTCCAGCTCAGGTCCAGGAGCCTCCCGTGGGCCTTCTCACCTGGGTGGGCGCACAGGTGTGAGCGCTGCTGTGGCCATCCTGCCACCAGGCTTGGTGTCGGCTTGGGAGACTGGCCCCCGGTCCAGGGCGTTTTCAGGCAGCACACAGCTCCCTGCTGCCCTACTCCAGCATCGCTGCGTGAGCCGACTGCAGGACACAAAAGCCACTTGCCTCTCTGTTGCCCAGGGCACCAGCGGCTCTCTGTGACAAGCCTCCTCGTCTGCCACGGCTTGCTGATGGTCGGCACCAGCCTGGGTGTGGTTGTGGCCCTGCCGGTCCCTCGGCTGCAGGGGATCCCCAAGGTGACCGGTGAGTGGACGCCTCCACACATCTGCCCCTCCCTGGAGAGACTCCGCGGTTGAAGTGCCGGTTGGTCTGGTTTTACTTCCTGGGTGTAGTAAAACAAGTGCCCTTGTCCAGCTCAGGTCCAGGAGCCTCCCGTGTGCCTTCTCACCTGGGTGGGGGCGCACAGGTGTGAGCGCTGCTGTGGCAGCCGACGGTGCCTGGTAGGTCTGTCCATCTCTGTCGGTGGGCGCTCCTCGGCTGGGCACCTTCAGTGCGGCCCTCCAGGGAAGCAGCTCAGCACTGTGGCTCTGGGGACCTAAGACACCCGAGTCCAGAACCAGCTTCCAGTCCAGGAGGCCGTTGGGAAACGCCCAGCCAGGAGCAAGGCGTGGACAGAGACCTCGCCCAGCGTCTCCTTCTCAGTAGCAGGACACAGAGAACCTGAACGTCCAGAGCAGGCAGGACAGTGCTCAGAAAGTGGCTGAGCTGGCAGGGGAGGCTGGGAAACGTGGTGAGCGTCCTCACGTCCACGCATCCTGCCGTCAGCCTGGGCGGCTGGTTAACAGATGAGGATCTGCAGGACGCTCAGCCATGAGCTTCCCTGCCTTTCCCTCCTGAGGCCCTTGGCCACGCCCCTCGCCCAGGCCTGGTCTAGCAGGGGCCTCTGCCCTCCTGTCCTGCTGCTGCACCGCCTGTCCTGATCCCCCAGGCACCACTTTGCTACATCAGTGGCACCACAGCGGTGGCTCTGGGCTCTCCCCGTGGGTGAGCACTGCTGCCTGCTGCAGGCCAGCTCTCGCCCGCCACGGCAGACTTCCCTCTGCCACTCTGCTTGCCGAGCGCTGGAGTCTCGCAGTGGTGGTGGTGGTGGCCACCCGCTTTGGCCAGAGTAGGAACCCGGTAAAGCTGGGGCCTGTCCGCCTGAACTCGCTTGGTGAGGAGGGCCCAGTCTGCAGCCCGGCCCGCCTGGGTGGGGTCAGTGCTCAGGAGGCCCCAGGGGTCTCTGATAGCAGTGATGCTTTAAAATCTGAACCTGGCTCCTGGAAACGGAGAAGTCCTGATTTTAATTAAAATCATAGAATTGACTTTTCCTAAGAGCCCGAAACTTTCTTCAATGAAACAGGACAGAGTGGGGCTGGTGGGGCTCAGTGTAGAGCGCTTGCCTAGCAGGGTAGGCCTGGGCCCATCCTCAGCACCACTCAAACCCAAATAGAGAAATAAAAAGGTTAAATTCTTAAAACATTGACAGAAGCTGCTGATAATCTAGTCACTTAGTTTCTAAAACTGACACAGTTTAGTCTCGAACTTAAAAAGTCAAGGGCTGGTATTTGCCTTTGATGTAAATTTGAAGGATATGGAAAATAAATCCAAAGACCTTAAAAAAAAAGTCAAGATTTAGGAAAGTTAGAACAAATGAGAAGGTATTTAATAGGGAAAACGGGAAACAGACTGTTAGGTAAAAGCCTGGTCCTGCGTTCTCTTGGATGGACCTGCACGGGTCCTCCTTGCAGCCCTCACCCGGGTCAGTGCTGGGAGGCTGCGGCGGGGTGCAGAGAGGCCCTGGGTGGGAGGCCCGGTTCCCCCTGCTGTCTGCTCTCTGACTGACGGACGGCCGTTGACCTGCTCCCTTTTCAGGAAGAGGCATGGTCTCCTACCATGCTCACAACGGCCCTGTCAAGTTCATTGTCACGGCCACAGCCTTACACAGGAAGGACCAGGACAAAGCCAGGGACAGCCCACCTCCTAGCCTCGAGCCCCAGGAAGAAGACCAGAGGGACGTGCTGCCCACTGAGGGCACTGGTGCCAGTCCCAGCCAAGGCGACCTGGACACAGCCATCTGGTTGGCAGACTCCTTGGGACCAGTGAATCACAAGAGTGACCTGTCCTCTTCCTCTGGGTCTCTGAGCTTGTCCCAGGGCTCCGGCTCCCTGGAGCACAGGTCTGAGGACAGCAGCACCTGCGACCTCCTGAAGGACCCCACTGCCCCCCCGAGAAGCAGGGCCCGTCGGCCCAGGAAGGCCAGGGCCAGCTCGGTGCTGGTGGTGTGTGGGGGCCAGGGCCACCGGCGGGTGTGCCGGAAAGCCCGGCAGCAGCCCCCAGAGGAAATGGTGTCCTCTGTGATGGTCTGGCAGATCCCACTGCTGAGCGCATAGGTGGACACAGCCTCCTGGAAGGGAGTGGCCTTGGGGTGCAGGTCCCTGTGGCTGAGGCCACCTTCACACTGGCAGAGCCACTGAAGTGTGTTGGAAAAGAACGTGAGGTGCACCAGCGGCTCCCGCCTGCCCTCCATGTGCAGGGGACAGAGCCTGGTCCTCCCGGGCTGGCCGTCTGTGTCCTATGTGCCCCCGCACCTTCTCCTGTAGTGGATTCCTGGGGACATGTAGCTGTTCAGTAATGTGGGACTTACTAACAGTAGCTCTCAGAATGACTCTGCTTGGCTCAGATTCCCTCCCCTTATTTATATATTCTATATTTGCAAGTTCCAGGGTAGAATTTATAACAGTTTTTAAAAGCCAGGTAACACCCACTAGTCCAGTCAGAATGGTTTACCTTTGGAAGGGACCTGGGCTTTCCTAAGGGGTCTGATGCTTGTACCGTATATTTTAACAAAGCATTATATTTTATATTGCATTTTCTATTAAAAATTAACAGTTAAAGCCAATGTATTATCTATGGTGTTTGACAAATAATCTGCTTTGAACCAAAATGTTCAGTACCTGTCAACGTCAGACTCAGGCATCAATGCCAAATCCTCTTCCCTTGTCATATCAAATACTTTCTGGACATCCTCATCAGGTGTGTGGGTTTCAGTACTGAGTACAGGAGAGAGCTCTGAGTTTCTGGTCCCAGGCATTTCTTGCCCCATAGACCTGGAGTGCTGTGCACGTTTGAAATCTCATCCTGAGGACTCACGGTGTTCATCAGCCCAGGAGGAATGCCCCCACTCTGCCGTGGAAACGTCCCTGCAGGACACTGCTGCTGGCCTGGGAGCACAGGAGGAATGCCCCCACTCTGCCCTGGTGCTGCCTGCTGGGGTGCACGGCCACTGCTGAGCTCCGTTTGTTCCTCCTGTGTTTCCGTACCAGGAGCTAGTACCTGGTGAAGTTGGGTCAAAACAGTAAGAAAAAAGCCGATTGCAGGCATTCCCCAGAAACATTTCTTGGCACTTTACAGATGACTAAAAATGCTAATTTTATGACTTAGCCAAATATTTTCTGAGTTGCATATACACTTCCAAGCTTTCTTAAACTGTTAGCTGCTGTCTCCTTTCATAAATAAAGTCTTCTTATTAAAAAAGAAATTCAGCATTACAAGTTGCCTTTCTCCCCCTGCAAGAGACTCAGCCCCCACCACTCTGATGGTGCGTGATGTCACAATTAGGTTGTAAGGGCAGAGCCAGAAGGGTGACCCCCGCATAAACACAAAAGGGTAGCTACACCCAGGAAGGGAGGTGCGGTCTGGCCAGTCCTTTGGCATGGACATCACCACTGGCCAGCCGGGAGACTTTGTGTAAACCCCAGACACTTGCTGAGTGTGGGAGAAACTGCTCTGGACCGCAGGGGACCCTGCAAGAGACTCAGGCCCTCACCACTCTCCTGGTGCGCATGTCCACCATGTGCTTGTGTTGCAAGGCCAGGGAGGACCCCGTGGTGCGGTCTGGGCCCAGAATGAGGCTGCTCAGCAGCTCACCTCTCTGCAGCCCCTAGGAACCAGGGGAGAGGGTGGATGGCACTGGGTTCTGAGGCAGACCGGGAGGGAGAGGGTGATGGCGAGGTTCTTAAGGACGCTTGTGGCTGTGTGGTTTCCTGGGACGGCTTCTGGGTCCTGCCTAGCAGGGTGGCCTGAGTGTGCGACTAAGAGCCAGAGCCCTTCCACATCTTACTAAAGGAGAGGGCACTGAACTTGCCAAGTAGAACAGAACTCATCTAGTGACGGTGCTCCTTAGGGGCTCAGAAGACCTCCCTTCTCCAGGCAAGAACACCTTGGTGGTGCTCCACGGTGGTTCTCAGCTCCACAGAGTTGAGCCCAGCTGGCCTTGCACACAGTGGGCATGAGAGACGGCAGGAAGACCACCTGTTATCCAACGACGCATTCAGGGGAGAAGTCTGGTCTTCATTTTCCTGGAGTTGAATGAATCAGATGGGCAACCAAATAACTTCTCCATTTGAAGACAGCAAGAATTGGCCAGCAGAAGTACCCCTGAGTGTTCGTGCCCCCGATAATTCAGAGGTTGAAATCCTATTTCCAAGTACGACATCCAGAGGTGAGGCCTGTGGGCACAATTAGGTTGTGAGGGCAGAGCCAGAAGGGCGAGCCCCGCATGAGTGAGGAAGGAGCCTCAGAGAACTCCCTCACCCTTTTTCTACGGGGATTCTGCTGGCAGTCAGCTGCCCCTAGGAAGGCCTTCCCTGGAACCCACCCTGCTGCCCCTTGACCTTGGACTTTCAGCCTCTAGAGCTGAGGAAATGAATTTCTGCTGTTCCTGAGCCGCCCACACTGTGGCACTTTGTTGTAGCCACCCTGGAACACGGCCAGCTGCAGCCCCTCCCAGGCCCCGCCCCTGACTGTCACCACCTGGAGCTCTTTACCTGAAGGCGAGTCAGTTCCGCTTGAGGGAGGACCGTAATGGAGAGCCGGTGTGTGGCTGCAGCCCCTAGTCCTCGGAGCGTGGCAGGCTGCAGCTGGGGCTGCTGAGCAGTGAGCAGAGCCGCACCCTGAGCTGGGGAGCGTGCAGCAGAGTCCCCAGGTCCTTCTCCTAGTGTGTCAGGGGACTTAGCAGCTGGCAGAGACCTCATTCTGCCCCTGGACAGCTGGCAGAGATCAGAGCCCCTGGGGAAGAAGGATGGCCAGCCCTTGTCCCCACGCATCCCTGTGCAATTCGTGGGGCTGACACAGCAGGCCCAGGCACTGTGGGAGGTGTGGGTAGGACCCCCGTCACAGCCGCGGCTTCAAGCCCAGCGTCTGCGGGGGCAGGGCGCGTGGCTGTGCCTCAGCACCACCTGCAGGGGAGGGGAGTCTGCCTTTACACCCCCACACTCCGTGCTGTCTCGCCTCGGCTGTGTATAGTCCACAGCGACACTGCCCCCACTGTGGCAGCCTTCAGAGGCCCACTGGCCACTGTGTCGATGGCGTCCTGCTGCCCGGAGACCTGCCAACCAGGTCCCCTAGGAAGGTGCACCCGGGATAGAGGTGGGATGCAAGCCCCTCCCCCGTGGAGCCCTGGCCCCTGAGGTTTTTAGGGGCTCAGACCCAAGGCCTTCTGGATGTACTCATAAGGCTAGGTTGTGTCACAGGGCTTGTCCCACCACGGGTACATGACTACAGGCCTCTTTGGATTTCGGATGGAGCATAACAGCACGTCGGGTACTGCCCCAGCCCCCTGGGGAGCCTCTTGAGGTATCTGCAGAGTTCTGCGGGGCAGGTGCCTCACCCAGGGCCTCGGGACGGGGCAGATCATACAGCACGGGGCCATCTGTGGCAGATTTGGTGGAGAGAGAAAACTCTGGCTGCCAGGTGGGCCCTACCGAGCCCTGACCGCTAGAGTATGAGCGTGACTGAGTTCTGCAGCAGGAGTTATTACCTGTTGGAACAGCAGCACTTGGGCTCCGGGCCCAGAAACACTCAGTGCCTGGCCACCACAGTGTCCCGGCTCAGGCTGCTGAAACACCACACGGGAACCCGCACTCACCTCTCAGAGCTCTGGAGGCCACCGGTCCAAGTGAGGGTCCCAGCAGGACGAGCTCTGGCTTGCAGGGGCCTGGCTTCTCACTGCCCTGCCATGGACAGAGGAGGCACACTGTCCCCTGTCTCCCCTCTCAAGGTGCCAGGGTCGGACCCCCTTGTCACCTCCCAGAGGTCCCGCTCCCAGTGCTGCCATGTGGGGTCAGGGCTTTGCCGTACACACTGGGGGAGACGCCAGCCTGCCATCTCTAGCCGACACTGTCCTCTGAATCAAGCTGCCTGTTGCGAGTGACCTCGTACCCGGGGAGCTGTGGCGAGGTGGGCACTGAGCATCCCACTGCCAGAGGGCACTGGCCCGAGCCGAAGCCCAAGAGCAGACCCAGGAGCAGAGCAGGTGCAAGAGCTGATCCCCACCCACCCATCTCACTGCCACTGTCCTCCAGAACTGGTCTGTGTGCAGCCCCAGACAGCCCAGGCCCAGTGGGCCAGCTGGAAATGGACGGGACCACAGGACTGACAATTCACTGTCCACTGCAAGGAGACCCTGAGGAAGCCCCAAAGGGAGTCCTCCTGGGGAGCCCACAGTCCACGCTCAGCCCTGCACCTCCTCAGGAGGAAGCCAGCAAGAGCCCGTGGCCAGGAGCTGGGTCCCCCAGGCAGCCGGCCCAGGGAGCCAGCAGGGCGCCTGCTGGAGGCCAGGTGCTGCAGTAGCTGGGGGGCGTGTCTCAGGGTTGGACGCTGCACCTGATGCGCCATCAGCGGGTGATGTAAAGCCTGGCGAACCCCGGGCCTGGGGACCAAGGGGTGAGTGCAGGCACAGCCCGCCCACCCTCCCTGTCTCTCCCCCAACAACCTTATGGCTGCACCCTCAGGTCCTGCTAGGATGTCCAGAGACAGAAATGTCCCCCGGGACAGAGAAAGAGTTCCACCAAGAGCAGTGGGACCTTTGGCCTTTTGGTGGTGGGCCGCAAAGGAGAGAGTTCCTGAATTGCTGGGTGATGGACACTGGTCCCCATGGGAGGCCAGGACCCTCCTACAGGAAGGGGCAGGAGGAAACAAGAGGGCTTGCTGGACTGTGTCCTGGGACTCCATGGCCATCAGTAAACGCCGATGATGTGCTGCAGCCGCCTCAGCCTCAGGCCTCAGCCTCCTCAAATGTGACTGGCTCTCATGCAGCCACCGTGCTGGCCGGGGTCTGGCCTGACATCCTCGCCCTCCCTACAGGCTGTAGGAGGCTGCAGCGACCCCCGGGGGCTGAGGACCTGTCCCAGAAACGCGCACAGCCAGCATCCCACGGTAGGTGTTGCCCCAGAGCCTGGGAGGGGGCCAGCTGCAGGACTGGTTTCCTGGAATCAGGGAGTGTGTATGTTGAGAGTCAGCTGCTGGAGGGGGCGGAAGCCTGTCCAGTACTAGGTGTCCCAGTGGTGTGCTGTTGAGAGCTGGGCACATGCCACTCTGGACTTGCCTGCCCCCAACTCAGGCTTTTAGCATCTGCTCCAGGGAGCCCCAGGCCTCAGCCCTCTCCTGGGTACGGAGCAGGACCAACCCCACTGAGGTGACCAGGAGGGACCCAACTTGGGGCTCAGGGCAGCTGATGGTCCAGGGGACTTGGCCAGAAGTGACAGAGTAGAGGAGGGGCAGACACGGCAGTTCCTCCCGCCACAGCCCGGTCTGCAGGACAGGCTGTCCAGTCCAGCTGCAGATGTATGCCCATGAGGACGCCTGCTGCCTCCTCTCTGTCCCCACCTTGCTCCATCACCTGCCACCACAGAGGATGGGCCCTGTGTCCAGTGCTGCCAGCTTTTCCCAGGCCTGCCGGCAGGGGCCGGGCCCTGAGCCACAGGATGTCGAGGCCTGCGGGGGCGTGATGCTCATCTGAAGCCTGGAGTTGAGTGAGGCCGACTCCTGAGAAGGGTCCCCAGGGACGGGGACTGGCTTGGGCACAGGCCATGGGAGGTGGCAGGCAAGTCGGGAGATCTCATCCCCAGAGTGTCAGGAGATGGGCAGTGCGCCAGCTGGACACTCTGAGGCTACTGAGGTAGGCAAGGCCTTGAGGGACAGCCCCTGGTTCCTGAGCGCTCTCACGAGGTGGGGGAATGCCGGGCACTGGGTGGTCAGCGGGGGAGGAAGGGTCCCTGGAGCCGCCCTGGGCCTCCTCGTGACTGCCTCGTGGGTGTCTGACCCAGCTCCTGGCCGCCTCCTGTCGCGTCCTGATGGGCCAGCGCCCGTGCTGCCTGTTGGGAGACCACAGGCCGAGCCCCCACGGCACGAAGAGCATGAAAGCTTGCTGTTCCCTAGTAACTGCCCAGGAGCAGCTTGGACAGTGTTTATTCTGGTGGAAACAGAGAAGGGAGACAGCTGGCGGCTACCCTGGCCCCTGTGGCTCTGAGAATTCACCCCTGACAAGCAGGTCAGCGCCGCTTGGCACCCCAGGGCTTCTGTCAGCACGGCGCCTGGGAGTTCAGGGTCTCTGGGCCTCCCCAGATACTCAGCACGTCCTTGCTGCTGGGCCGGCGCCAGGTGGCACTTCTGCGAGTTTCCAGTAGGAATTCGCCAAGGCCTGGGTCCCAGGTAGAAGCAAGCCTGGCCCCGGGGGACTGGAGGCTCAGCCACCTCAGTTTCCTCACCTCTAAACAGCCACCAGAGAACTGGGCTGCACTCGAAGGGCTCACGAGGGTGCTCCGCTCACCCGGAGCTCTGGCCGGGTCCTGTCAGCCCGGTTCCGAGCGTGAGCAGGTGACAGCCTGGTTGCCCTCCTGTACTGTAGATGCAGCATGTGGCTCGGCGAGCTGGGGGTCTTGCCAAAGACAACTCTCCAGGGAGCAGAGAAGCTGCTTCCCCGCCTGGCTCTCCCGTGTCCTCTGCTGGCTCAGGACTGGACACTGCCCAGCTGAGCCGCTGGGTGCCGAGATGGTCAGGAGATTGCCTGCAGAGGGACCGGGTCACTGCTCTCTTACCAGCACTCAGGTGGTCACGAGGGAAGAGTCAGAGTCACAGCCATCAGGGGAGTCAGGACACAGACCAAGCTCGGGGCTGGGCCGTTAAAGTCCACCTGCTCGGGTTGGTGTCCAGCCAGGGAACAAAGCAAACAACAGGAGTGAAGCAAACCCCAAATAGAACTGCCCGCAGAAATCAGGACTTCAGGCCACCTAGGCAAGTGGCCAGAGAGAGGGAAGCTCAGGCCGTGGTTGGAACGTGGTGATCTAACACCTCCTGTCCCACTGTCCTGTTTAGAAATTCCAGCTGAGCAAGAGCGACAAATCCACGCCTTATGGTGACTTTGAAATTACTATTTATATTCTTAGAGTTCTACTGTTTGAAAAAAGTGATAAGTAAATGGTTGTGGTGATGCTCATTGATATTATTAATATCACTAATGACAGATTTTTTACGCTCCAGATGGTGACTTCCAGCTCTGGGAATGCCCTTCTGCCAGTTTTGTTGCGGTGTTTGTGGAATTGAGAGCTGGGGCTCCCTGGGTTGTCCACTCTGCCGTGTGGGCTCTGCAGGGCTAACAGAGCCACTGCCTCAGCGGACCAGAAGGAATGCAGAGCAGCGGGCCATGGGACCCCACCCATGGTCCTGGGCAAAGCCAAGGCAGGGGTGTGGGCGGGGCTTTCCCCAGGACACCAGGGGCCAGGGCAGCCTGGATTGGCCCGGCCCACCCTGCCTTAGGCCTCCAGAGTCGGGCTGTGGACCCAGCACCGGGAGGGCGGGAGGGGATGGAGGAGACCCTCAGGAGCCACCCGGAAAGGGCTCTTCCTGGCCAGGGCAGGGGACCTCACAGGCTGGCCCAGGAGAACCAGTGGTGACCCAGGAAGGGAAGCAGAGGATGAAGGGTATTTTTCTCTTTAGGTAATAAGGAGGGTTTGTTTTTATTTTCTTCCATTTATGAAGAGAATAATTGCTTTTGTCTCCTCCAGGATCATATAGGGGATTCCTGTTCTATGTCTAGTTCTGTGGGTCTCAACCCGGCGTGAGTCACCACCACAGGGGGACAGCGGCAGTGCGGGAGGCCTTCGGGAGTCAGGACAGTGAGTGCAGGAAGGCACTTCCGGGACATCCCACAGTGCCTACAGGCTGAGGCGGGTCCCCTGGGTTCACCCTCCTGTCGCTGCCCTGTCACAGTGAGCCTTGGTTTGCCTTTTTTTTTTTTTTAGTATTTATTTTTAAGTGTAGATGGACACAACACAATACCTCTATTTTTATTTTATGTGGTGCTGAGGATCGAACCCGGGCCCCGCCTGGGCTAGGCACACCCTCGACCCCTGAGCCGCAGTCCCAGCCCCTTGGTTTGCTTTTGTGGTGAGCACAGGGGACACCAGCTCCTTCTCCTCAGGCTTGCTGTGCCCGCCTCAGGCGCACTGCGCTCCAGTTAGAATTTTTTTCAAAAGAAAAGTTATGCCATTGGGTCAAGAATATGCTGTATGTTTTTTGATTGACTGTTATACCACAAAAGGTAGAAAAAGATAAAGGAGATGACTTCTGAATCTACTAAAACATCAAATGTAAAATCAAAGGTAAAATTGTCTTTGTATTTCTGTAAAATTTAGATAAAAAATCCGTGTCAGTGTACGTGCACATTGCTGAAACCTACGTGGCATGTCCCCACCTCGGATACCCTCACTCAGAATAAAAGGGACTTGGGTTCATATTCAGCGGAGAAAGAAAGCGCGATTCCTAGTTGCGGGAGACATTTGCATACCTTTGTTAAAGCAGACTCCACGTGGGCACGTTCAGATCCACACAAATGGCGATTTGAAGTTGGTTCGCCAGGTTCACAGGGGATTGCAGAGGAGCTCCTTACTGAAGGACGGGGTTTCTCTAGATGAGGAGTCTGCCCCGTTACTACAGCTGAGTACCATGGACTGAGAGGCTCCCAGGGAAAAGTGCCTTTGGTTCTTGGTTCTGAGGTCAGGCAGCCACATCAGTTGGGGCCTTCTTGCAGGGTGCTCTGCAGAGTCCTGGAGGTACAGGGGACCATGGGTGAGAGGGACTGAGCACCTCCTCCCCCTCTGGGGCAGGCCCTCAGACCAGGCCCCGCACTGTGGCCTCATTCACCCTCTGTGCTGACCACTGTCCTACTTCCTAATACTACTTAGGATTACTTCCACCCTCTACGTCTCACAGGGCTTAAACTTGGACTTCAGTGGTGGGGGCCCTCCACACAACAGCTTGAGGCTGCTGGCCCAGACCACCGAGGTCCCTCGGTCCAAGCTGCTGGTTGGGGCCACTCACTCCCAGCAGGATCTGCTGCCACCATGTGTGGACCACCTCGTTTTCCCCGGGGAAAGGCACTCCACTCATCTGGGTGTCAGAGTTGCTGACCAGGGCTGTTCACAGCTACCCTCCTGGGGCATAAAGCTCGTTGGCACTTGGAATGTGGTCTCATTTGTCATTTCAGAGGACCAAGGAGCTCTGGGTGGGGGAGGGGATTGCAGCCGAGGAAGAGAAAGATAAAGGTGGGTGGAGGTGTTCCTGGGGTGGAGGCAGAGGGGTGCCCACCTGACCTAACAAAGAGGGCCGAGCAGATGTGCAGCTCAGGGCTGGCCACTGCCCACCCAGGCCCTCTGCACCAACGCTTACCCAGTTTCCTGAGCAGCGTTGGGGCCAGCTAGAAAGGCCCTGTGAGTGAGGGTGACCAGGGCAGGCCCTCTCCAGGAAGACAGACCCAGGGTGAAGCACCCAGGCTGCACAGGAGACAGGCCCAGGCTTCTGGAAACTCTGCCCCTCTCTGGAGCCAGTCCTTCCCCTTTCAGCCTGGAGCGCCCTGCTGCCAGTGTCGCCAGCAGCCTGTGCCCCACCAGCCTGGCTCTGCCTCCCTCCATGCTGCCTTCTCCCCGTGCACCTGGGGTCCTCTGGACTAGGCCTGGGCCTGCGTGGACACCCATCAGGCTGGCCTAGGGCCTACCTAAGGGCCTCACTTTGACCTGACCGCCTCCGTAAAATCCCTTTTTCCAAATACACTGTGTTTTGAGATACAGGTTCAGGGCTTCGGCTCGTCTGTTTTACAGGACACAGTTCAACCCATCGCTATCTTTGAGTTGGGGTTCACAGGAATATGTTATCAGACAAAGGGTTTGTTTGTACCTTTCAGGGTTCGCGACTTCAGTCCACACACTAATTAAAGATGACTTGAAAAAGTAGATGTTTTGCCATCATTTTATCACCACCAGTGAGGTCAGTCGCTTAGTCTTACTGGATCTCTGTCCTGCTACACTTCCTATGGCATCAAAGCCTCTACCGCTCTTCTCTTCTGGTGACAGCAATGCGATTTAGAACAGATTTATGTGAACAGATTTGTGCATCTTGGCTGCCAAGGGGCTGGCATGGTGGTCGGTGAGTGCCTTTCCTGGACTCTGGGCTGTCCATCTGGAGCTCACCCCAGCCTCGGACCGCATACTCAGGAGGTCCTGCCATCTTCAGCAATTCAAACAGCCTGAAGAGACGTGGCTCACTGCCACATGTAAGCTCCACAGTTAATTTTTAACACATAGAACAAAATATTTTCATGTTTGGGAAGAAATCAATCGGTGAAATGAAGCTGGGAGATGTACCAGAGATGCCAATTGATTGTTAGCACATGATTCCCGTACATGATGTCAGGACATGTGGGTGTCGTGATCACAAGCCTCCTTGGTTTGTGTCTGCAGCGCGGGTCGACTCGTTCATTTGGAGAGGCAGCTTTACATCATGAATGTCAACAAGGGCTTTGGGCTCTGCAGGATAAGAATCGCTGCCTTACCCATGTAAAGCATGTGACCTTGATGATTTACATTAAACTCTCCAAACTCCACTCCAAAACCAAAATGATACCCACTTCCTGTTATTTTGCAGAACTGCAGAGATACTAGATAGAGATATGCCTTGTAGATTTACATGAAATCATGTTCAGCTCAGATAACTTGCTCTAATGTCACTTAAAAATACTTGATAACTACTAACATTTTATTTCCTTTTAAATTTATTTTCCAAAAAAGGTTTAACAAGATCAACACGAGCACCTTAATGGTTAAGTCAGTGATTGTGAAACTCGCTCAACAAGGATTCATTGCCTCTGCGGAGCCTGCACGTTGCTGGAGCAAAGCCAGTGACCCATCACAGTAGAAGAGCAAGGACAGAGAGTGTCAGACATTCACATAACGGCATCCCTCTGCCTTTATCCAGCATCAACCAAGCATGACTGCACAGTGCTGGGCCCTGGGGTGCAAAGCTGAACACAGACTCTCCCATTACCTCAGAAGCTTCATCTCAGAACAGAGCTGCCACATGTAAGCTCTGAATTCCTGGAATGACAAACCAGTGTGGCCAGCATTCGGGTGTCAGCCACAGCGGTCTGCAGTGTCTCGGGTGCTTAGCATATTGCTCCCTGCAAACAAGGCCTTCAGGCGCTTGCTGTGGCATGCCGGAGGAACCAGGGCCCAAGGAAGAGAGAGGTCACAACATTCAGCAGCTTCCCAAGGATGTAGATGCAAAATTGGTCAGAGCTGCAGGGAGTGGACTGGTCATGGTGAGGTTACATAGGGGAGTCCGCGGAGATGGCTTGACTTTTCCACAACATGGATGCAATTTAAACAGACCCATGAACACTGTTTCAAACCAACACACATTTTCAAATTATTCTTTAGTGCCAAGAGCTGGAAGCACTTATAGCAATTGGCTCTATTCCTGACAGTTATTGGAACTTAATTGCTTTGGGGGTGGGGAAAGAGAAGTGCATGGAGTCTTATGGCTGCTAAAAGCCCTGGGGAAGTTGTCTGTGGTGAGGTCCCTGTATGTGTAGGAAAACAACACTGTGTCCTAGCAGGATCCAACCTCCTAAGGGGGGTGAGGAAGCCCAGAATAAGCAAGGGGACCTACAGACCAGCTGCCTCTGTGCATCACCAGTGCTGTGCATGTGAGGACATCTACACAGGGACATGAGAACCAAGAGGTTCAATCCATTTGCTGAGAATCACCCCGGAGTCATGGTGGGATCAGAAGTGACAAGTGTGAGCCAGGCACAGTGGCCACACCTGTAGTCCCAGTGACCTGGGTGGCTGAGGCAGAAGGATTGCAAGTTCAGGGTGAGCATGGGCAACCTAGTGAGATCCTGTCTAAAGCAGAAAGGGCTGGGCTGTGGACCGGTGGCAGAGTGGTCCTGGATCCAATCCCCAGGACAGCAAAAAGAAAAGAAAGGTTAAGTGTGAGTTTGCTCCCCGGAAAGCACACCCATCCAGTGTTAATCCTCAGGTAGGGTCATTCACTCCTCCTTTACAGAAGAGGAAACCCAAGCAGAGGGAGGTCAAGAACCTTGCCCAAATGAGGAGGCCTGTGAGGGGCGAGTGTGTCTGCTGTCACTTGTCATATTCCAGTGCTGGCTCTCTGCACTGCCAGAGTAGCTTTCACATGTGGTTTAGAGTCCTCCGGCTGGGACCCCAGTGATTGGGGCCGGCATCCAGAGGCCATGAACCGCTGCACCTGGAGAGTTTGGGGACCCTGCATCGGGGTGCATGCTTCCTTAAGTCTGCCCACTCTCGGTCCTTCCTGAGCCATAAAGACTGTGATGACATATCATGACCCTTGAAAGAGCTTCATCATTTAAGATGCACCCCTTCTTCCTGTCATCATACCCCAGGTTCCGTTTTAGGACCCGAGAGACCCCTGTCGATACAAAACTCCCGGTAATGCAGCGAACATTCCCCTGCAGTCTTCCCTGGCCTTATTGGGGCTATAGCCCATTTTCTAAGTAAAACATTTGATGTATGAAAACGGGTGTGGGGGTACAGGGGTGGAATTGATGTTTTATTTTTCACTCAATAAGAATCCATGGAGAGCCCCGGTAGGCCAAGCATTGTAACCCAGTGGGCCTGAGGGAGGCCCCACATGGTCCCTGCCCTGCATGCTCAGCACCACGGTGGGCAGCGGGTGGGCAGCGGGTGGGCACGGGGCTCATCCCCAGCTCAGGTCAGCCTTCTCAAGCTTCTCTCGAAGAGTGGGTGTGAAGTTGAATGTACTCTCCTCCAGAAGGTAAGCAGAGAGGCACCGAAAGACACCGGGAGACTCAAGTGTTCTGGAGTAAATTGAAAAAACTAATAATGGAGCATGATGGGAATTCTTCCAGCCCAAAGGACTGTTGCTGCTGTAGTTAACTGAAATATATAGAGAGAATGGAAACATTTTTTATTTGGGCAACATGTCCTAAACAGGAGTTAACTGACAAAATATTTTATCCCCAACACTTTGCCAGTTTCTGCCTGGTTTAATCCAGCTCTTGAGGCCAGGTGGGGTTTTGTGTGGCAATGGAATGGAAGGTTAAGGATATTCTCCGAGTGCGCTTGGGTGCTGGAGGCTGCAGGGCAGGTCATCCATATTCATCTGGCAGAGACTGCCAAAAGCCAAAGAAAGGAAGCAGCGAAAATCAAGGCTCCCGCTCTCTGCTCACGGGAGTGCAATCATTGCACAAGCCATCAAAACCAGCATTCCACCCGACCGCCGCGGTGGCACTCCAGGCCCGGCTAGGTCTGGAGGCCTGGGCAGTGTCAGCGCGCAGCAGGGACTCCGGGACCTGGGCGGCCACGGCGGGTTTGGGACACGAGAAAAAGTCGTCCTGCTCGGTGTTCCCAACTCAAAAGTCCGGAACCCACGGGGTCGTCGGCAGTGGGCTGCCGTCCTCCAGCTGCGTCAGCGACGCACGCCGCCCTGTCCTAGAGGCACACTCGACCCCCGCCTCGCGGTGGCGGTGACCGGGGGCAGGCAGACCTGATGGCGGCCTCGCAGGAGCCGGGGCTGTCGGAGGCCGAGCCCGGGAAGGGTTAACCGCGAGGCCCCGGCGCGGCGCGCAGCCCGGGCGCCTCCGCGGACCCCGGCCCGAGGCGCACGCGCGCCTCCGCCCCCGCCCCAGCTCCCCGGCGCGGTTCTCCGAGCGCTGGGCGCACGCGGGGTGCGCGGCCCGCGGCCCAGCCCGGCCGGCCGGCTTGGCAGAGCCCGGGAGCCGCTTCGGCGGCAGGAAGGACTCGCGGACCGCGGCGCTCCCACAGGTGCCCGAGGGCCCTCCACCCCCGCCTCCGCCGCGCTCGCACAGGTGCGCGGGAAGAGGCCTATGCGCATGCGCGTGCAGACTCGGGTGGGCGTCGGGGTGGAGGGAGAGCGCGGAGCGGCGAGGTAGGGCCGGAGGGGCTGCGGCCGCCCGCGGGCGAGGACGGCGCAAAGCCCGGGAGGGGCGCAGGGCGCAGGGCGCAGGGCGCGGGGCGGGTGGGCGGGCGGGGGCGGCGGTGCGTGGGCGGGGGCCGGTGTCCCTGCGGGCGGCGGCGGGCGTGGGGGTCTGCGGCGCCCGCCCGAGACAATGCGCCGCCCGCGCTGGCCTCCCGGCGGAGAGGGCCCGGGCTGCCGGCGCCCGCCTCCCGGGAGCTGCGCGAGCCGCCGGCGGGGTGGGTGTGGGGTCGGCGCCCCCTCCCGCGCTGACCGGCCCCGGCCGCAGACGGCCTGGCGACCCGCTGCCCGGTCCAGGCCGGAGCGCAGCCCACGCCCGCCGCCTCGGCCGCCTCTGCCCCGGCCTCGCGGCCTGCGGGACGTGGGCGCCCACACGCCGCGTCTTCCCGGAGCCGACGCCGGGGCGCGGGGTGCCCTGTGGGTACGTGCCTGGCAGCACGCTGGGGAGGGTTGGGGGCAAGGAGCGCGCTGCATCTCAATGAGCCCTGCCTGCAGCCCGCTCCTGGCCAGGCCCCTGGAAGACGCGGGGACTGCAGTTTGCGGGTTTCCCTTGCAGCCCTCCGCCAGCTCCGCCGATGGGAGACCCCTCCTGCCGGGCGACTGCGCCAGTGACATTAAGGAGGGCTTTTTTAAAATTCCACCACTGCTTAGATTCCTACCAACCAAGTTCTCTTCGCCCCCCTCACATCTGTTCAAAGGAATAAAAAACGGCGCACTAACCTTTATTGCTACTCAACCCACTAAGGCACCTTATGGTGAGGGTTTCAAGTTCCTGCGCTTCCTCTCAGCCCTGAGTAAGAGTTCGCCCTATTCCCTGCGGTTCTCAGCACCCCCTCCGTGTTTCCAACTAAATAGCAGTGACTCTTCTCTAATTAGGAACCCAGCGGATGTCAGTGGAGGCCTTCAGCCTTTTCTCCTGAGCTCAGGGTTCCTATTATTAGAATAATCCTCCCCACGACCTGCTGTCACAGAAGGAAGCCCCCTGCTTAGCTGCGGATGCCCAGGGCGCTGTGTGTTAGGAACTTGGCATTCCAGGGCTCCCTTCTGGGTATGATTTTGCAGGTTTCCATGCCGTTGCATGGACATGTGTGATCATATCATCAGGAAGCACAGAAAGAAAATAGTGTTTTGCTCTCAGCGTTTAAGGCAACCTTGGGCTCAGCGGGAGGAGAGAAAGCTCTTAAATGTTACGGATAGTGGATTGCTGGACCTACGGCCTTCCCAGGCAGCAGGGTTTGTGTGCGTCCTTTGGTGTTCTAGTGTCTAGCCCTGACATGGCTCCTGGGGCACTTTTCCACGGAAGGCTGGAGGGCTCTGGAAGTGAGCTTTGGGGATCCTCACGTCAACTCTGCACGCTGCCCAGACAGTGCAAGTTTGATGGGATTTCCTCGTGTTCCGGCAGAAGTCCCACATCAGCAATGGCAAGTAGAAGCTTTCCGTCTCTGCACGCATGCCTTCTGGGTCTTGCCCTGAACTGGATCCAAGAGGCAGGCCAGTTGTAAGTGCCTCCATCTGGGATCCTATTTCAGTTGTTCCTAAACACCAAGAGCATCAATCGCTCCTTAATGATAGCTTGCTGCAGATCTGGAATTGCTTAGGCAGCTGTTTGCCTCTGAGCCTCCTGGCTCCTAGAGCCCTGGTCCAGGAGGTCTGCTGCAGGGTGGGCTTCAGAGCTGCCCTCTGAGCAGCTAGTTACCCAACCCAAACCCGCAGGGCCATGCTGGCCCTTCCCTGGAGTTCAGGGGTTCTTCTCTCAAAAGTGGCCTCAATTTTGTCTTTCCTCTTGAAATTATTGTGGTTATGTTGGATCATAGTGTTGGAACTCAGAATATATTTGTAAAAATATTTAACAATGAATAACTTTAAAAAAAAATCCACAACTTCCAGAAGCTTACCCACCAGCCCTTCTCACGCTAGACATGACAGTGAAACAGGGCCTCGTGAAGGGAAGCCCGCATCCCTGCAAGCCCTGTGCCATCCTGTCTCCTGCCTTCATGACTGTGGTGCCTGCTGAGGGCCCGGCACAGCCCTCAGCCCAACCCTTTGCAGCTGACTCGTGATACAGCAGAGGACAGAGAAGGTGCAGTCCTGTCAGTTCACGTATGATAAACACATCAGTGCTCCGAAGGAAGGGGCACGTTCCAGGAGCGTGTTTGACAGAGGGCCCTGAGTTGAGGTCTCGGGATGAGATGGCGTGGCCAAGACCCTGCTGCAGGGAATGGCTTGTTAGAGAAGGCCACCTTCTGTGATGACTCATGGTCACCAAGGCCTGTGTCCTGAGACAGCCGTCAGTGGAAGTGGGGTCATTTTTTTTCCAGCAAGAAGTCACAGTGGGTCTCTTCTACTGTGCATAGAGGAGTCGGGTCCTGCACCCAGTAGAGAGCACAGCTAGTGGGTCATCTGCCATGGCCTGCCTCCACTGCTAAGGTCACGTCCCTCCTGTGAAACAGGTCAGACCCGGGCTCCACGTCTAGGCCCTCAAGTCTGGCTGGCTCCTCTGGACGTGAAGCCTGTGCGTGGGAGAGGTGAGATATCTGCCCCAGAGCTGCAGCAGAGTCAGTGGCAGTGCTGGCCTAGCATGTAGGAGGCCCTGGGACGCCATGTGGGGCAGGCTTGGGTCACTCCTGCCTACCCTCGAACTAGTCGGGGTTCCCTAAGAAACAGCCAGTAGAGTGTGTGTGTGTGTGTGTGTATAGATTCACTGAGTAGCCAGTTGAAGGAATTGACTCTTGGAACTGTGGAGGTGTAGGCCAGCAGGCAGGAGACCCAGGTGCTGTGGTTTGAATGTGATGTGTTTCCACCTAAACTCAGGTTCCACCTCAGTCCCCAGTGAAGCAGTGCTGGGTGGTGTGGCCTGAAGCCACTCAGGACGACTGCCTCACCTCGCAGTCCTGTTGCTGGAAGACTGCCCTCGTCTCTGCCTTTCCTGCACGTGCCACTCACCCTTCACGTCCCACCATGGGTTGGAGCAGCTCGACACCCCTCAGATACACGGAAGGTGTCAGTACTGTGTCCTTGGACTCCCGGCCTCCTGAACTGAGCCAGGGGGACCCCTTTCCTTTATAACTTACCCCACCTTGGGTGCTGGGTCACAGCATCAGAAAGCTAATAATCCGGGAAGAGCAGAGGACGCAGAGGTCTCTCCTTCTTATCCGAGGCCTTCAGTTGACTGGAGGAGGCCCACACTCAGGGAGGCCACCTGCTTTACTCAGAGTCCACTGATTTAAATGTCTGGAAGGAATAAGAACAAGAAAAAAAGCTCTCCACAGTGATCTGTGGACTGCATTTGACCTGGGTACGGTGGCCTGCCTGAAACTGACCACAGGAAACTGACCACATTACCCTTCTGTTCTGGGGAGAGAAACGGGTGGGGCACCTGGCCCTCCCAGACCTGGACCCAGCTGGTGTGGCGGGTAGCCAGGTGAGGGGCTTGCCTGATCTTTGGGAGACCCTCTTTGCTCTGCCCTGCCCTGGGGGGGCCCTCCACTCCTCTCCCAGGAGATGCCTGGTGTTGGCAGCCAAGTGGTTTCTTGGCTGCGTCCTGCCCGGCACCTTGTGAGCCTCTGTCCTGTTTGGTCTGGCAGCGTGACAGCACCAGGGTTTCTGTGGACCTGCTGGGGTCCGTGAGCTGGACACAGCGGCACCAAGCTGGCTGGCTGTCTTTGCTGGGACATGCTCCAAGTCCACTGTGAGAAAGTCCTAGAAGCCCTGTGCCCTGGAGGAGAGCAGAGTCCAGGGTCCTTTTTCTGACCGTTCCTGAGGGACTGCTTCGGGGGTTTATGGCACCGTGGCAAAGGACCTCACTGCCCTGTTGGACTTAGGTCTTGCCTGCAGGCTGCTCCTTGACCAAGGTGGAGAGGCTGGGAAGAGAGTTTTATTTTCAAACCCAGCAAGGCCTGGTTCCTCTGACTCTAAGGAGCTCATGTGGCTTCCTGGGCAACCCAAAGCAAAACCCAACAGTATAGACAGCAAAGACAAAGACCCAGGATCCAAGCGGACAGCTGGAGAGTCAGCTGACCACAAGGAGGGTAGCAAGACAGGAAGAAAGGAACAAAGACCATACAAATAGTGAGAAAACTGAGAAATGGAAGAACTGAGTCCCTACCTGTGAACACACTGAGATCAGATGGGTTCAGTTCTCCAATTGAAAGACCTGGAGAGATGGTGACTCACACCTGTAGACTCAGGAGTCTGAGGCAGGAGGATTGCAAGTTAGAGGCCAGCCTGGGTAACTTAGAGTTTATCTCCAAACGGGCTGGGGATGTGGCTCATGGTAAAACAACCCTGGGTTCAGTTCCCTGTGGGGGCGTGGAATGGCTGTATATGCTGCCTCGGGGACACAGTGAGCCTTTGAAGACAGCCTGAGGTGAAGGGACAGGAGGGGTCTCTGTGCAGTGGAAGCCACAGAGGGGGTGGCTGTACTATCAGAGCAGACTAGAGAGAGGCTGCAAAGCCTGCACGCAGCTCTGGGTGGTGCGGGGAGCAAAGGGTCAGCTCCTTAGCAGTGCAGCTTCCCTGCGGGTGGCTGGGCAGGCCCCCCTGGGTGGGCTGGGCATGGGGGCCCTACGCAGGCAGGCTGCGGTGCTAAGGCAGCAGGGACTGGAGGCCATGCCTTGCTGGGGTTCTTTCCTGTGTCCCGTTCAAAGCAGAGCCGTGCTGGGACCTGTGTTCTTGAGGCTTGGCCTGTTCCTTGCTGCCATCTTGCCACCCCTCTGCTGGGGTTTGACAAAGTGTGGTGCTCTCGTCCTCTGGCAGGCCTCGTACTCTCAGGACATTCATAGGTCTGTCCTCTGGCAGGCTTCGTACTCTCAGGACATTCATAGGTCTGTGGAAGTCCCTTTGTAGGAAAGCCTCCTAGCTAGGGCCAGACCGGGACCCCCAGGGAGAAGGTGCAGAGCATCAGGAATGCTCTTCTGGTGGGGGTGGTCCAAGGCTGGAGCCACTTCCAGCCCTCCCCCAGCATGGGCCCTCGGAGCTGGTCAGGACTGGAGACCCAGCTGGGCAGAGTCAGAGCCCCTCTCCTGGTCTTGCTGTCTCACAGCTGTCCCAGGCACAGGGCTGAAGTTTCAGCCCTGGAGGGACCTCAGGCCCTGCACCTCTCACCTGAGGCTGCGGCTCCACCCTTGCTGGTTTGGCATTGATGTCTTAAATGCCATTTTGCCAAAGTTGGACCCATGTTTTGCAAAAGAGTGTCTCTGAGCCTGAACTATTCTCTCACCCTGTGTTTATTGAAGCTGTTGACTCCAAACTTTCATTTTAAGGGGGAAACGTGAAATCAAAATCACTGTTGGCAACTTTCACCTATAAACCATATTTATCCAGATGTCACAGATGTTAAAAAGAGTTTGCAAAAACAGGAAATGGTGGCCCAGCCTCGGGCATGAATGGAGACAAATGTGCTTCCACCCTGGAGCCCACCCAGTAGGAACCAGGGCAGGAAACTTCCAGTTCACAGGTCTTGATTCTGGTTCAGAAGTAGTGGCAGAAGTAGCCACAGTGACAGATCACCCTCGGTCATCAGCCTCCTCCCTCCTCCCCGGGGAGGGCAGACCACCAGGCCTGGGCGAGGCGCCTCCCGTTTCTCCTCTGCCAGGCCCCAGGCCCCAGCATCCAGACGGCAAGTGCAGCTCTAGCTTCACCCACATGGAATCGGTGTTCAGCACCTGAAAACCAGAACTCGCAGCTGCTGAGACGTGCAAGACCACACCCACCGTTGGGTCGGGTTCAACTAGAACGTCACGGGTCCTGATGAGTGCCTGTTCTAAGTTTATGGCCACTGGGTACAAATTTACAACGGGGTAGGATGCCCTCTCCCGCCTCTTTGATCTGTTTGGTTAGGATGTGAGAGTCCCTCATTCAGTATTCTCACAAACAGGCAGCACAATTGTCAAAAAGAACTGGTGCTTACTGTTCAGGTGTGGCAGACCCCAGACAGCGTCAGTCGGCTGTCATTTGTCATGAGAGCTGACTCTTCCTCTGGGAAACCCCAGGGTGCAGGAAGCGCCCTTCCCGCCCCCTCCTCTTGGTCCCCTACCCTAGACTCCTGCCTCTCCTTCCTTCCTGCCTCATTTTCACTTCCTTTAAAAGACACTGGTATTTTCTGTGTTTAGAATGCGTGTAAATGGCATTACATGGTAACTTTCTGCAAATAAACCTTCAGAAATTAAGATTCATGTTTTTGAGATGGACTTGGAAGGACACAGGGAGATCCAGTTTTACCATTTTCACAGTCAGTCTAGTGGTGATGTGTACTCAGGAGTCAAGCAGTCCTCTGTGTTTGTACAAAAGGAATCTTGGTGAAACCTGGCTGAGCTCTCGGATCCCAGCCCCACTGTCCTAGATTCATGTCTCCAAGCCATGGCTGACTTCCCATGTTTAGATGACAGAGTCCGGCTCCCCGCGACTCCAGCCAGCCCCCAGTCCCCCAGCCAGACTCAGCGTGGACCCAGGCTTCTTTCCACACTGTCTGCCTTGCTCTTCTCTCAGTTTTCTGTGTGTTTCACATCCCAGAGGAGACTCACTGGCCCTGAGCAGGAGCCAGGGACACCAGCCCTTGCTTGTGTCCTGCCAAGGCCCTCACATGGTTTGAAAGCCATTAGAATTCGGCTGAGCTCCATGGGGCTGGGACTCCTCGCCACTGCACAGGCACCCAGCCCTGTCTGCAAACTGCAGGTGCTCCCCACCTCTCTGCAGTGAGTACTGGTCATTTTCCAGAGTTGAGGAGTGGGTGGGTATCTGAGTAGACGATGGGACTAGCTCCAGGACCCTGAGCCTGATGGCAGGGGATTTGCAGCACGCTGAAGTCGAGCTGACCTAGACATTGCTCGGAACTGGATCTCAGAGACCTGATAGGTTTACAGTGGTACACCTTTCTCCAGGGTCTCGGTGATTCTGGGGATGATCTTAATATTCATGCTGCACGTCCAGCTGAATAGATAATTCTGTAATCTGGGCCTCCAGGAACAGCAAGTGCTTCCAGTTTCACAATACTCTGGGTTTGCATCCTGATCTCACTTGCAGAAACCCAGGATTTGCATTCATCTGATGTGGAGACTCTTGAATGAACATGTGGATTTATTCCCGTCCGTCTTTCTTTCAGTACTTTAGTCTGACTGGAGGGATTCAGCCATGCTGTAGCAGAAGCAGGTTGGCAGAGTTGTTCTCTTAAGTCTTGCTGTAGGTGGAGTCTGGGTGCCCACTCCCCGGCCTGCGAGGGTGGGTCCCGCCCACTGTAAAGGTTGTCTTTCCAGTTGGGAAGCCCAGGACTCTATCTCAGAACTCTTCAGCTCAAAACATCCCTGATGGATGGAAGTGGCAGATGGCCAAGTCTGTCCAGCAACTTCCATGACTGGGTGTCCAACTAGACGGGAGTAAATTTAACATCTCTAGGAGTGCCTCAAATTCCTGCAAATAGCTATGCCCTAGACCACCATCCCCCAGCGAACCCAGGTCAGAGCTCCCGTCCCCAAGGCTGAGACCACGCTTCTTAACTTCTGGCCTGCAAGAGGGAGCCTGCGAGCTCACCTGGGCCAGCAGTCTCAGGTCTCTGAAGCCACCCGCTGCACATGCCAGAGGAGGAGCAAGGGGCCAGTATAAGCTCTGTTCCTGTTCTCTTGCTAATCGTGCTAGAGACAGGTACTTAATAGTGATCCTTGAGCATTTTCTCATCTGTTGACTCAGCAGTGAGTCTTCCTCCTGTGCTGTGAGTGTGGTTGTGGGGCTGGGTGGGCCACTGCTATGAGTGCCGGCAGAGTCCAGGGGCCGCCGGTGCTCTCACCCTGCCAGAGGGAGCCTTTGTGATTTGGGGATTTGTGGTTCTTGGTGGGGATGCTTCTTTGTGCTTGTGAAGGTTCGAGGGGCAGAAGCCACCCTGTATGGGGCTCCTTATCAACACCCCATTCAATCCTAAACACTGGGCAAGGGATAGATTCAATTTTTTTTTTTTTTTGGTAGTTGTGGATGGACAGGATGCCTTTGTTTATTTTTATGTGGTGCTAAGGACGGAGCCTTGCCTCACACATGCTCAGCAAGCGTCCTGCCACTGTAGCAAGTGCCAGGCCCCAGCCTGAGGAGGGTTTTGAGCTCAGAATCACTCAGGTTTCCAGGGATGGGGATCCTCTCCCGCTCACTGCAGCGGCAATGGAGCCCCCAGCTGAGACCCAGAAGCTGCGTGGAGCTGCCTTTGGGCAGGACCCATTCCGGCTCCTCTCTCAGATGATGTGCTCTGTTGAGTTTCTTCTCTTCTGCTGGTGCCTGGCTTTCCTGGGCGTCCGGCCCGAGGCCCACTGAGGCAGTGCCCTTTCTTCTGCATCAGGACTGCCCGAGGCCCATGTCCTCCTCACTGGCTCTGGCCTGGAGTGCATGTCCACCACCGAGTCTGTGCACAGGCTACTGGGATTGGCTGGGCCCCTGGGGATATTTACTAGGATGCGGCTTTTCCCTAAGGGAGCAGAACTGGGAGCTTCCGTTTCCACATTAGAGTCGAGGTGACCACTGGTCGTGGTAATTGCCTCAGGTCTGAGCTGTAGGCTGAGGGGCTTGGAACCTGGGTGTGGGATGCCCAGGGGACACTAGACACACAGAGACTTCTGGAGCTCTGTGGCTACTGGCTTACTCAGTCCTCATCAGGCCTCGGGGAGGCCAGATGTTCCGGACGAGGGACACTCACGGCGGGTGCTTTAGTTAAGGAGCGACTCACTTTAATGCCTTTGTTCTCAGAGATGCTGGGAGCAGCGTGTTTTCCCAGACACCTGAGTTCTTGGTCTGTTCTCCACACCAGGTGAGCCTCGGCTTGCACTGAAGGAGGACCTGGGGAAGTCCCCACCTCAGCACCTGCAGGGGAAGTGACACCTGCCCTAGACAGAACAGCGACTGCCCAGTTGAAAGGGGCGTCAGCCGACCTGTCGCCAGTGCCTCCCACAGGTGCACACAGGACAGGTGAGAGGAGGAAGGACTCACGGGGGCGGGGGGGGCACACTTGGCAGCCAGAGGTGATGGCGTGTGCCTCAGGAGCAGGACCTAGGACTCCCAGAGGTTCGTGCTAGAGAACAGAAGCAAGAGAAAGAGCCCCTGTCCCCGTCCTCATTCCTATCGCCAGGTTTTCAATCCGTCATGCCTTTTAACTCCCCCATCTTTTATTGGTGCAGCGTGGTTGTAGGCATGATGGGATCTGTTGTTACACGTTCATACGTGCACACAGCATAGCAGTCTCATTGGCCAGCATCCCTCATTTTAAAGACAGTCTGTGCCCTAAAATATACATGTATGAACATGACAGCAGTGGGCATTTGCTTTAGAAGACACCAAAACTCAGCGTAGTGACGTGGATGATGGCGCCTGCCTTGACTCCCACCTTGGAACCACTTTTGGTGAGATGTATGTCAGAAGCCGTCTGTACGCACGCGGTGCCTAAGAACCCTCTTCATGCCTGTCTGGCTGCCGTCTGAGCTGGGTTTTCTCTCCCTGCTCCTCACGCTCCCCTCCGCTCCTCGGGGCCTCTCAGAGCCCACTCTGCTGGGGACGAGCCTTACTGCAGCCCTCCCTGGGTGGTCTCCCTCTCGTGTGAAGGACGACCCGTCAGCACTGGTAGGCTGCGGTGACTAACGCAGGCAGTGAGGAGCGTGGGCTCAGGAACCACATTCTGGCTGCGGGAGAGTCTCCAGGCAGAAGGCTCTCACTGCGAACACCAGCGCCCCGTGCACAGCCTGCCACCACGTGGTCCCCACCCTGAGCGCCTGCAGCAGGCGAGACTGGCAAGTGGAGCAGGTGCCCCGTACCTCACCTTCCACCTGAGCAGGGCGCTTTAAGAGCACCGTCTACACTGAAGCTTTTCTTCAGGGAATTCTCAATAATGTACTCCTCCCAGTGAAGTCCTGCCAGACTTGGCCCCGTCACCCCAGAAACCCTACGGAGACACGCTGGAGGGCTCAGGGCTCAGGCACTGCTGCAGCAGGCATCACCTGAGTCATCCCCCTCTGCGTGGGGGCTGGCAAGCCGCTGCCGGGTAGCGTGTTGGGAGGGTTAGGACGTGACTCTGTGCGACTCAGGAGACCTGTGCCGGGCAAGGGGAGCATCAGTTACTGGTTAGTGCCCATGCACCGTCAGGAACATCACTGTCCATGCAGTCTCAAGGTGTCCTTCATAATAAACGACTTACAGGATGTCAGTCCACTCTGGGGGAGACACCCAACCCCTGCCACCTGACGTAAGGGACTTACTGCTGCCCTGTGGTGGTGCCCTTTCTGTGCTGCACAGAGAAACCTGCCGGGGGGGGGGGGGGGCTTGGTTTTCTTTCCTGGGTGGATCCTCACTGCTGGGCTGTTGGATGTCCCGCAGAGCCTCAGGGCAGTGGGTCAGGTCTCAGGTCCTCAGAGTCAGCAGGCTGCCTTACTTTTAGAGAAGTGGTGTGCCTCCTCAGTGAAAACAGGCTCCGTGGGGAGTGCTCCCCGGCAGCTCTGGAATGTGCAGCCAGTGCACGTTTCCAGGTCCTCCCCAGCTGCGCTGCGGCCTGAGCAGGTGGGAACTGGGCGGGAGTGAGGACTCTTGGGTCTCCCTCAGCACTGCTGGGCAGGCCTCCTCCCACCGTGGTCACGTGTGCCAGAGACTCTGCCCCCATTTAATTTGGCCTAAGGAGGCCATGACCTTGAAGAACAATAATTGCATGAACAGCTGCAGGCAGATCAGTACATTCTGTGCTGAGACCCCGAGTCCCTGGTGAGTCTCTGAGACTAGGTTTTCTTTACTTCTTGTATTTTCTTTCTTAATTAACCTTTCAATTTGCTGGCTCTTAACTAGGTAAACTCTGGGGTTGGGGAAGGCATGCGGTGGGCGCAGCAAGGTGGTATTCCCCAGGAGCCCGGGGTGGAAGAGGCGGGCAGGGTGGGGAGGATGTCAGCAAGTCATGACTTAGAAGCAGCCCATGCCACAGAAGTCCACCTGAGCTTCCTATGTCCCTTAACAACCAGAGAATTGCTGCCTGTGACTGAAAGGAAGCTTCTTCATAGCAACTGGCATAATGAGATTTTATATCTAATTCTGAATAAGCTAACATCCACATTAAATGTGCACATAGGGAAGTGATTTTGTATTTTTAATTCCTGTGAATAGTGAGGAAACTTCAAAATATTTTTGTCCAGGCATGTATAAGGTCCAGAAGAAAGCCATGTGCTCCAGGGGAGAATGCTATGTAAATCAGATCTGGTTGAAACTTGTACGACCTCCTACTTTCAGAAGGAGACTTTTGTTCCTCATCCCCATCCCTGGAGAGTCTGGCCCAGGGTTGTGACACACTCCAGGAGTGTTGCTCAGGGACTTTCCTGCAGTTCCACCCTCCACAGGAGCAGCTGGGGTACCTGTCCTGTGCACAGAAGCCTCCCGGAGGGACTGATTCAGAGCCAGCCTGTGTGTGTGTGTGTGTGTGTGTCTGTGTCTGTGTCTGTGTGTGTGTTGGGGGGGGGTCCCAGCCTCTAGTCCAGAGAGATTTGATGCTAAGGGTCTTAGCAGGGTTGCTGCTGAGGTCTCAGAGGACTTTTCTTTTTTTTTTAAACATCTCTGTTGTGCAGGCTTGAAATCTTACATTGCCCCTTAAGTTAAATAAGAAACATGGTGAATTTCAAGGATGAAGCACAGCATAGAATTGCAGGACTGGCCTGCTTCCTGTGCGTGGCCAAGCAGGAAGAGCAGTGTGCAGGTCAGACAGCTCAGGCCACCTTCCCTGGGAGAAGCCTGTGGAGCTCGTCACCTCCACCCAGGGCTGGTAAGTGAGCTGACTCTGCATTGGGTCACCCCCCAAAAAGGAGGACTTTTTGTTTTAACAGCCTCTGCCTTCTTTGTCCCTTCGTGTGGGGCAGGATGCCGGGTGCCGCTGGCTCTTTGCAAGGCTCTGGGAGACCACGTCAGTCAGGTGCCCCCGTGCTGGGGAAGTGGCTCTCAGTAGTGCAGCTCTGGCCCAGGTACAGGGGCGGCAGAGGCCAGCATCTCAGCCCTCAGGACAGTCAGCACAGGCCTCGAGGTGTCTACAGTGGTGTGTCCAGCACCAGCTTCATGGAGGGTGGAGGCAGTCCCCATCGGCTGGGTGGCTGTGCCATGCCTGTGGGAGCCACAGTGGGACTGCCCGCCCTTGCCTGGGCCAGCTCACACTGCCAGCCCTGCTGGGGACAGTGGGGAGGTCCAGTGGAGTGACACTGGGTTGGAGGACATGCCAGCAGCTGTGGCGAGCCCAGCAGTCCTGCCTTCCAGACACCTGAGCTCTCCTTTCTGGGTGAGTGGGAATAAGAGCCACTTCCATTCCAAGAAAAAAATGACACTCATTCTCCAAAGTCTGTGGTCTTCTGTGTTTGCAGAAGCCGTGTTTAAAAAGCTAGCGAGCACAGCCAGCCCAGATTCTGTGTCAGACAGGCAACTGTGTCCTCATTTTGACCTCTGTCACCTTGGATGACTCAGCTGGAGTCCCCCTGGAGCCGTTGGGGGCCGCACATGCTCCTGATCTTCACGGTCTGCAGCTTGACCTCATGCTTATTGCTGTGGCCAGCGATCTCTTCCACCCCCTGGACAGAGCACTGCTGGATGGTGGGTGGGAGGCTGTGCTGGGCTGAGTCATGGCCCAACCAACACAGCAGCCTGTCCCTCAGCATCCCCTGTGACCACACACCAGGACAGGGCTTCAGGTTACTCCTGGACTGCCCCAACACTGCATTTCCCAGGAATTCCACAACAGTGTGTGCAGCGTGCCAGAAGGAGATTGTGAAAGCTATCTGGCAGAGGGAGGGGCGGGCGGCATGAATTCCCCGCGGGAAGACCTTCCATTTCTGAGAATAAGGAGAAGGCCTTTCCAGGGACAAGTAGCAGGAGGAGCAGGCCTGGAGGTGTGGACCCTTCCCCAGGGTTTACGGGGACTGGCAGTGGCCTTCTGCGTGATAAGCAAAACATCAGGACCTGCTGAGGGAAGGTGACTGCCGATTGCTCTCCCATTTGAGAGGTCAGTGAGCATTCTGTACAGTGAAGAGATGCCAGGCTCGCTCTGTATGCTTTCCTTGGGCACATCCTGGAGGAAGCTCCCGTCCCACTTGCCTCTCCCCTAGGTCAAGCCGCCTCCGGGCAGGTGGGGAGACTCCCCAAGGCTCTTGCCAGTTTTGGAGCGACTGTGGGACACTCTCCTACACTCCTCTGCAGGGCACACAGGCCCTCCATGCTGGTCTTTGCTCCCGTTAGCTGTCTGTGGCATTGCTCCTCTGAGGGTTTTCAGAGACGAGATTCCAAGCATGACCAGTTCAGAGTGGGGCTGGGTCAGTGGTAGAGCACTTGCCTGGCACGTGTGAGGCACAGGGTTGGATCCTCAACATTAAATGAATAAATAAAGGTATTGTGTCCATCTACAACTAAAAGAGAGAACAAAAAGAGTGATGAGTTCAAGCAGGTGTAGGCAGTGGACTCCCTGGGGTCCTCAGTGAGGCCGACCTCAGAAGGGTTCCCTGACACTTTCAACAAGTATCTGTTGTACCTGAGTCTGAGTAGGTGGCTGAAAAGGAATGAGACAGGCTGTCAACACTGGTAAAATGACAGCCCAGCCGTGCTCTCTCAGTGAAAGGACGCGGTGACTCTGCCTACATTCAGTCGGGATGAAAAGCTGGGATGGTTCACACTGGGCTGCTTTGGACCTCTGGAACCAACAGCTTCCTTCAGCTCGACCCATTAGACCTAAGACCAGGTCTGGTAACGCCGTTCTTGAGCTGGTTCCCCAACACGATGCCTCTTCTTCATTCCTAGATAATATTCTGCACATCCCATTCACCAAGTTCCAGCAGTGAGAAGACACATGCCCCAGCACCACAACCAAAGCTGTAATGGGAAACCTGGGGAGGGACTGCCCTAGAGCCCAGGGACAGAACAGGCTCACTGCACCATGCAAATTCAAATCTCCTTTTTCTCCTGTCAACAGGAACCGAGTGTGAATGATCTGGAAGCACCCGATGACAGACAAGGGAAGCCGAAAGCCAGGTCTCCGATGTGCGCAGTAACCTTTCCTGACACCCACCTGGCAGGTGCAGATGTGGACTTGACAGAGCCGTGAGGCCAGGACATAGACCGCACCCTCCAGTTGACCTTTGGGTGTAACTACAAATGGGAGTCAAAAAGAAGGATCCGGTCTATATGTACAGTGGAACTAAAAACAAGGTCCTTAAGGTCCGGCGCCCTTCTGTCTGAGGCAGCAGCGTTGTGATACAGTGCTCCTGTGGGGACACTGGGGGTCAGACACACGTGACAGACCAGTCCCACAGACAAAGCCACATCAGCCAGCGCTGCAGCCTCTGGTCTGTCCGGTGCGTGGACTAAAGCATCACAGTCCCGGCCACGCTGCTGGCCGGTTCCTCTGCACCTGAGCATATCCCCGGCCAGCGCTGAACCCCCAGCATTCAAAAGTTCAGTGAGTGCTGGGCACGCCCTCCTCCCAGGGGAGGAGAGGGGAAGGGCCAGAAGGGAGCGGTGTGCACAGGGGGAAAACTGTGGACATAGTGAAATCTGATCGCGTGCCAGAAAAGCGTGTGAAGCTAGTGACCCTGAACAACGCCTGGCCACGACCAGGCATGTGCGGCCACTGAGCGTGCGGGTGGTGGCAAGGCACAGACCGCCATGGAGAATTCTGTGGCCCCCTGCGTCCTTTACCCAGGGGACCGCGGCGTCAGCGGGACGGAGCCCGGGGCTCCGGGAGAGGGCAGTCTGCAGCTGCCGGCAGCGGGGGAGGGCGCTGCGTCCCCCACGCAGACACCCTGCAGTCTCCGCGCGTCCCTGTGCTTCAGCTCCGGGGACGACTCTCCGCCGCAGTCTCGCGCTGCCGCCGCGGAGGGCGCGGCGGCTTCCTCGCCCTCGCACCGCAGCGGCCAGCGCGTGGTGGAGACGCAGTGGGAGGTCAGCAGCGCGGGCGCTGCGTCGCCGGAGGAGCTAGTGTCCCCGGAAGAGCCCGTGTCCCCGGAGGAGCGCGCGCGCCCCGAGGATCCCGTGTCCCCGGAAGAGCCCTCGTCCCGCCAGGAGCGCGCGCGCCCTGCGGAGTCTCTGTCCCTAGTGGAGTCTGAGTCCCAGGAAGAGCTCGGAGAGCCCGAGCCTGTGCCCCCCGGGGTCGGGACCGCGCACGGAGAGCCCGACCTGGTTATCGAGGTGTCGGGCCGGCGGCTGCGGGCGCACAAGACAGTGCTGGCGGCGCGCAGCGACTACTTCCGCGCGCGCGCGTCGCGGGACGTGCTGCGGGTGCAGGGCGTGAGCTTCGCGGCGCTGCAGCTGCTGCTGGCCGACGCGTACAGCGGACGCATGGCGGGCGTGCGGCCCGACAACGTGGCTGAAGTGGTGGCTGGCGCCCGCCGCCTGCAACTGCCTGGCGCCGCGCAGCGCGCCACCGACGCCGTAGGGCCGCAGCTGAACTTGGCGAACTGCTACGAAGTGCTGAGCACCGCCAAGCGGCAGCGGCTGTCGGAGCTGCGCGACGCCGTCTACCGCTTCATGAGCGACCACTACCTGGAAGTGCTGCGCGAGCCCGCTGTGTTCGGGCGCCTGTCGGGCGCCGAGCGCGACTTGCTGCTGCGCCGCCGTCTGCGCGCCGGCCGCGCCCGCCTGCTGGCCGCGGCGCTGGGGCCAGCCGGGGAGCGCTCAGGCAGCCGCCCGCAGAGCCCGTCAGGGGACGCGGACGCGCGCGGAGACGCAGCCGTCTACTGCTACCACGAGGCGGCGGGCGAGTGGCGCGAGCTGACGCGGTTACCCGAGGGCGCGCCTGCGCGCGGCTGCGGCCTGTGCGTGCTCTACAACTACCTCTTCGTGGCCGGCGGCGTGGCGCCCGCGGGCCCTGATGGTCGCGCGCGCCCGTCCGACCAGGTCTTCTGCTACAATCCGGCCACCAACAGCTGGAGCACCGTGCGGCCGCTGCGTCAGGCGCGCTCGCAGCTGCAGCTGCTGGCGCTGGACGGCCACCTGTACGCCGTGGGCGGCGAGTGCCTGCTCAGCGTGGAGCGCTATGACCCGCGTGCCGACCGCTGGACCGCGGTGGCCCCGCTGCCCCGGGGCGCCTTCGCCGTGGCGCATGAGGCCACCACCTGCAATGGCGAGATCTACGTGTCGGGGGGCTCCCTCTTCTACCGCCTGCTCAAGTACGACCCTCGACGCGACGAGTGGCAGGAGTGCCCGTGCAGCAGCAGCCGCGAGCGCTCAGCCGACATGGTGGCCCTGAATGGCTTCATCTACCGCTTCGACCTTTGTGGGGCCCGAGGTGAAGCTCAGGCGGCGGCCGTTCCGGGCGGCGGGGTCAGCGTCTTCCGCTACCACTGTCTAGCCAAACAGTGGAGCCAGTGCGCCGCGCACCTGCGGCCTCCGGGCGCCCCAGCCGGCCTGCAGCCCTTCCGCTGCGCCGCCCTGGACGGCACAATCTACTGCGTGAGCCGAGCGGGCACCTGGCGCTTCGTGCCCTGCCAGGATGGTGAGCCTGGCGGCGACGCGGGCGCCGGCGGCAGCTTCGAGCCAGAGCCACTGGGAACCCCCCTGGACATCCGGGGCACACTCTTCCCATTTGTGCTCAACCTGCCTGAGAAGCCGGACCGTGGGGAGCAGGGCGCGGCCTAGGGCAGGCCAGGATCACTGGGCATCTCCCTTGGGCCGCTGTGGGACCAAAGGGGTGGCCCCGTGGGCTGCAGTTCCCAGTGGGTAGCGGGCAGAGGAGAGGAGGGAGAGAGCCGTCGGGTGGGTTGCTGCTCACTGCACCATGTATACGCTTTGAGGATAGAAGCTTTGGGGCCCTGAGGCGTTTTTCCGGTGCCATTCTCAGCGCTTCTCAGTTCTGGATTCTGTTTTGCTTCATTTTGCTTAGTGGGTGGATGGCATAAGATGTAAGACGTGCGCAAATGGCTTTAAGGTGAGATGCAGGATACCTAGGGGAAGAGAGGGGGGTCAACAGATGGCTCGTCAGGTGCAGCTGCCGCCCTGGGGGTGCAGGAGGGAGAAGATAAGGTACATCCCTCTCCGGGAGCCGAGCCCCTGAGCACAGAGGAGGCCATTGGAGGTGCTGGGCAGGGTTCCCTCCCGGCCAGGCCACAGGGGGAGTCCTAAAGTAGGCCGGCACCCTCTCTTAGTGCAGCTGAAGAGAGAAGTCACCCAAGCCACAGCTGATAAGTAAAGCTTTTTGTGATTTAGTTAAAAAGCTTGTCTCACCATGTGCTGCAGTTGTGGTGGGCTCAGCTGTAGAGTGACTTGACCTTCAATTACCAATGGGATTTCTAGGCCCTGGGCACTGGAAGTGTTTCCTCTGCCAATCATGGACACATCACTGGGGTCCCCACAAGCCAGAGTAGTGAGGCCATCAAGTGGAGGGGCCTGGAGTTCTTGGTGGCATGGTGACGATTCACTGTGACTTGACTTTTTGATCTTTGGTGATGAAATGTTACCCGGCAGCACATGGAATCAGGAAAGTTCACTGAGAATGTACTTGTCTGTTTTGAAAGGACCTGTGACAGCCAGTCTGCTCATTCCTGCCACCTTCTAGAAGGAGCCAAGAGGGACACTTCCTAAAAAAAGAGGGTCAGAATCATTTTTGACAGTTCTAAGAATGAAGGATACAGGCACATTTTAAACCCATTACCTAGTGTTTTAAATGTGTATCAGGTAATTCTGATGAGGGATATTAATTTTTTACCAACATCATTCTAAGAAAACAAGGCAGAGTGACATGTCATAAGGAATATAACAGGGGAAATGTCATGTATTTTTAATGTAGTTCAGCAAGTGATGTTTATCTCATTGTGAATTCCAAAATACCTGAATAGAATGGAAGTGAGACTCACTACTTTGAGAAAGTACAAAGATATAAAAAATAATCAGTTGATTTCCCCCTCATTTGTTAGGTCAGTTGGCTTTTCAGAAATGCTGGCCATGACTTCCTGTCCATTAGTAGTTCAAGGGTAGAATTCACGCTCGTGAACAGGCAAACTGGTTTGGATTGCAAATCCAATTCATCTTACTGCAGTAGGACAAGTGCACAACTTTCTGGAACATACCTAGATGAAACCATGCAGACCTTGACATGATTTCCTTATTAACCAGTGGTGGGATAGTGGGACGTAGGCAGTGCTTTTTAGAGTCTTTGGTTGTGAAAGTCTTGGTTAAGAGTATTTAGGAATGGTCAGCATGAATCTCATGCATGAGGGGAATGGGATTCACAGTGGCAGTTGGAGTGTGTTCTGGTGGTGTGCATGCTTGCTTCTGAGTGTGCATGGACCAAGAAGATGTCTCGGAAACTTGGCCAATCATTTTAGGAAAGAGAGACTTACTATTGCCTGATTTTATTGGCCTTTTATAGGAGTATACTCGAGAAATACTTAACAGCAAAAAGGAACAGGTAATGTTTTTTGAAGAAATGTACATTTTATATGGTAGTACATATTCTCTAGAACGTTATTACTAATGCTAAAAGTTTTAATATGAAAAGGGTCCAGGCTAATACTTTCATCCCTTAAATATCAAATTCATAAAACACCAGCTTTGTGATTCTGCTTGACAAGTCACTCCTGGGACGTCCACTCTTGAGTTGGACCTCCGGAGTGACGGTGCTCCAGAGAGAGGGTAGGAGTGCTGGGTGTCGAGTGGCATCCCCCGGTGCCCCGGGAAGCGAGCTGTTCTCGTTTGACTTAGTGGCAGAGTGCCTGTGGGAACTGGTGGCAGGTCCCCGAGGTGGAAGGAATGACTGCTTCCTTAGTAGTTACGGGACCCTGGCCAACCCATGTTGGACCATCACGTGAGAACAAAGGCCGGAGGCCCTGACACCTGGAGAGCACCAGGCTGCTTGCCTTTGTGGGGCCAGGCCCTGCGGTGTGCAGCAAGGGTAGCACCCATCAAAGACCCGAAAGCCAGGCCCTTTGACATCGCTGAGACTTGCCCCCGAGGCCTGAGGCCTGAGGAGGGTCCTGTTGCCTTCCCTCAGGTGTCTAAGTCTGCGTCCCACACAGTTGAGGAAGGTAGTTGGTGTGAACAATTGCTGGTCACTGGGGCACAGCCCTGTCTTCCTTCTGTTTTGTGTTCTGGGGTGGGAACACCCCAACTCTAACTCTTGGCAGCTCTCTGGATCTGGGTCATGGTGATTTGATTTTTGAGGCTGTGGTGAGCTGTGGGGATTGAGTTGCCCTCAGTTAAAACTCTGACCTGTATTGGTCTTGCTGCAAATACTTAGGCAAGAAATGAGCCAATTCTGGGCCTTCAGTGATTCTGCTGGCAGCTGTGAACTCTCTGGGTCTCTTAGGAAACTTCCTATTGCTGTTGGCGATGATGTCCGCAGCTCTGGGCTCTTTGCTGAAGTTGGGACAGTCGGCACACAGTTGCTCGGCACCTCTTGGCAGGGTGCTTGTTTGTGCTTAGTCTATGCCTCCCTGGCTGACGGGGGCTTCCCTTTGCGGTTCAGTGTCACTGTTTTGACCCCTTCTTCTGCAGTGTCATTATCCGCCAGGAGGCAGTGTCAGGGGCTCCAAGTGGAACAGGAGGTCGGAGCTGTGTCAGGGTTCCTTCCAGCAGCCACGACATTTGTGCTTTCTTCACGTCCACAAAGACGATCGGACTGGGGAGCAACGGGCCCTGCACAGGGGCCAGTGTGGCAGGTGCTCTGGGTGGCTGGTGCATGGATTCGGACTGAGTGAAAGCCCACCGTTGTATTGTGAGTTGAATACCCCAGTGCTTGGCAGAGCCTGCGTAGTCCCCACTAACCAGTACTTACATGCTGCCCTTTACTAATGACCAGCTAGCTGTACCTGTGTAAGGCAAGTTCAGAGCAGCTGTTACTGTGTCTATTATGTGTTTATCAGCGCTTGAGCATCAATGCTGTAAAACCCTTTGTGTGTGTCCATCTATGCAGAGGTGAAATAAACTGTGTGGAACGCCAGTGCCCCACAAGTCTGTGTGTGCTTGCTTCTCCCCCTCTCGGCAGCAGGACGCCAGGCTGGGCGTCCCCCAGGGCTGGCATTCCCCATCCGTGAAGCAAGCTGTCCAGCTCAGAATGCCCAAGGCCAAGTTGCCCCTCACAGGTCCTCACAGTGTCCTGCTCCTTTGACCCCCTTCCTCTCCTTCCAGAGAGGCCCACTGATCTGAGGACCTGTCCACGGCCTGTTGTGTGGTGGAGTCAGCTGGTTACAGGGGGAAATCAGTTGAGGCTTGGGAGGAAGAAGTTCATCACATGCAGAGGTCTCATGGAGGGTCACTTCATCCAGGCAGGGTCAAGGGGAGAAATGCCAGGTGGTCAGGACAGGAGAGAGGACAAAGCCAGGCTGGGCCCTTACCTGTGCTTCTGTGAGAAGCAGCCGGGCAGAGCAATCAGCTCAGGATTGGCTAATTTCAGTGGGGTGAGCCACGGGTGTCTCTGGTTGCCTGGTCCCTGGCTCGGGGGTTTTGGGCATGGAGCACCTTGGTTGGTGTCTGAGTGTCGGGGCGGAGGTGGGGTGTATGAGGGGCATGCCCTGAGCAGGCCTGCGCTGGCTGGAGGAACCGGCTGATGCTGAAGGTGGCCGTATCTCCCCAGTGGCGAGCTCTGCAAGATGCCCAGACCTGGAGGGTCCAGGAAGTGTCGCAGGCTCCCCTGTCCCCTCCCCCCAGGAGCACCTCCTCATCCCACTGGAATCCCAGGGGCCTGGGGCTGGAGCCAAGGTGCCTCCCTGCCCCTGTGCATCCCAGCTCTTCAGAACAGACTGAGAAATGGGCTCAGTGGAGAGCAGAGGAGACCAGCTGCATGTAGACCCCCAGCGGCATCAGCAGCACTGGCCTCTGCGGATGGGCGGCGAAGCCCCATCAGTGGGCCCCAGCGCACTGGGATGCAGAGCCTCAGGTGCCTGAGGTGGGCCCAGCTCACAGGCAGGTCCTCAGGACAGGCTGCATGTGAGGAAGGGGCAGTCCCAATTTTTTCCCAGGGAGAAGGAGCAAGGCGAGTGAGTCACAGCAAGCCAGAACTGTGACAAACTCCCTCCATTTTGGAACAGTTCCGGGAGTGGCCCTTCAGAAGCCTCGCCTGTCCTTGTGTGTGACAGGAAGTGACCTCTGTGGCCCAGAGCCCTCTGAGCTCTCTTGGTACTTAATTCCAGAGCTGGATGGTAGGTCGTGAGCTTATGGGTTTGCTAGGCCCAGAGCCCTTGGCCCCAGCCTGCACCACCCACAGATCCCCACAGAAGGGGAGGTGCGGCTCCAGCCCAGCTCAGCAGGACGTGTGGACCCAGGCTGGCCGTGCCCAGGAGGAGAGGGCTCCGTGACAAGGCGCAGCACTGCCTGGTGTCTGGAGATGTGTGGATGCTGATGCACACGCTGGGGTTGGCCACACAGTCACTGCACCATGAGGTAAGTGTTCTCCTGGTCCAGTCTTCACCCTGGTCTGAGTGACAACCATCCTGTCACCACCCAGCTCCCCTCCAAGTCGGGGTCTGCGTCCCCTCCTCAGCCCCAGCCCTGTCTCCACCCTGTGAACAGAAAGTGGGCACTTGCAGACCCAGGCCTCACTGCTCAGTGGGCCCTGGAGGACCCCAGAGCCACTGCTGATTGGTGGCCGTCGGTCCAGACAGTTTCCCTCATGGATCTCTCTTGACTCAGAGGGGACGGGAACGTTGCTGAAGGGCGGAGATGTGCTCAGTACCCCAACTGCTGAATCTGTCTCTCTCCTGCATTTTCTTCTGCAAAAATATTATTCAATTTGAACTTCCCTGAGCCTCAGTGTTTTCCTTGCCAAGTTTTAGGATTTGGATAATAAATCAGAGTGGTTTTCTTTGCAGCCTTTGAAACTCAATGTAATGACAAAAAACATACAGGCTTTTCAGACTGAGGTGATGCATCATCTAACAGAAGTCGGGTGAGCGAGATCCAGGAGAACAGTTCACGTAACTCTAATAGTCTTGCTCAGTGAGGAGAAGGATTTTAAACCTCTTTAGATAAATGAAATAAAAGCTATTTGTGCAAAGAGGTGCATCCTGTGTGTTGTGTTGTGCTGACCAAGGCGCTAATGCGGCCTGTGGGCACTGAGGCTGTGCCAATCGCAATTGTGTGGCAGATACCTTAGAGCTATCGCATGGTGACAGTGTCCCCACACACTGCAGTGGCAGAGATCAAGCCATCGACTTGTGGACAGGCTTGGTCTCCAGTTCTCAGGGAGGGCACAGGCTCATGGCCCTTGGAGTGAGAGGGACAATCCTGGCTGCTTATGTCCTAGATACCCGGTTCCTGATGCTGGGTGGCACTGCAGAGGAAACAGCATCCCTGGGAGCAGCTCTGCAAGGCCAGTAGTTTATGAGGCATAGGTCCTGAAATGAAGCAGAAGTGACAGTCCTGCAGACATCCAGTGAGTGCCACTACCCCGCTTCTGCATGGCACTGGGACGCAGCGGGCAGATGAGACTCGCTTTGCTCAGAGGACCTCAAGCGGCCGTGACACGTGCCGACAGCTGCTTGCTCAGTGCCAGCAGGCGTCCTGGAGTGCCGACAGGCCACGCCTGCTCCAGCACTGTGTTTGCACGTGGCAAGGCTGGAAGTCCAGAGCAACCGCACGCCACACTCACCTCCTGTTCTCCTTTCTGGGCTGCACACTCATGTTCAAGGCAATGTCTGGCTGACAACTCCTGTGGCTTTGCTGTTGCCATTGACCTCTCCAGTCCACAGACTGGGGTCAAGGTCACTGTATCCACCACTGTGAAAGGAACTGTGGCTCCCAGATGGGACACCTCCCTTAGGAAGCTTCTGGTGAGTGTCAGAGCCAGGATAGCACCTGGGTGACAGCAACGTGAGGCAGGGAGAAAGTCTGTCTGGGAGGCACAGATGCAGCCAGGGGCCTGCCAGGAAACAGAATGGCGAGTCCTGGGAGGTGAGAGCGGAGGCCCAGGGCTGGGCTGCGCCCTCCCCTCCCCCGTGTGACATTGACATCATCCTTCTGCACTCAGAGCAGACAGTTGAGAACAGGCATGGTGGCCTAGGGACACTGCAGGCTGGCTTGAGAGGGGCCCACCAAGGAGAGGGAGGACAGGGAGAGGCTCTGTGGCAGGCGGCCACAGGACGGTAGTGTCGGGCGAGGCTCTGAAGAGGAACTGCAGAAGGAGGGGACGGCAGAGGCTCCTCAGCTCGCTGTGAGGCACGAACCAAAGGTTCTTAAAAATAGTGGTTTGGAGACAGCAGCAAAAATGAGTGGAAGGTGCAGAGATTCCCCTGTCCCCCAGCTGAGCCCAGCCTCCAAAGCAGCACCCCTTAGAGCCGAGGATTTGTTGGAGCTGGTGGGCTTGTGAGACCCCCTCCCCCAGGGCCCACAGCCGACGGGGGCGGGGGCCAGGTGGTGCCGGAGACGCCCTGGGTGTGGGCACATGTATGCTGACTCGCGTCCCCTGCAGCACCGAGAGCCTCTCTGCCCTAAAGGCCTCTGTGGCCTTGTTCTCCTCCTCCGCAGCCCTGCTGACCACCGGGCTCTCCCTGGCCCACAGTCTCACCTTTTCCAGCATGTCCTGTGTGAGACTCGCCGGGCACCTCCTCCCCTGGCAGGCGTGGTCCTCAGGTATCTGTCCCTGGGAAGATCCCCCCGACGCCTCCAAGCTGCCAAGAGTGGCAGTCTCTTGATGGTATGAGCTGGAATGCTGGTGGGCACAAGCCATGTTTCTGTTGTATTTTGCTCCCACTGCGTAGGTAAGACCAGCCATGCCAGTCCCCTCCACGCTCTGAGGTTCCTCTCAAGTCAGGTACAGGACCAGGGCGAGGTGCTGGGACTTCCACTTAGCCACCGTGGAACACCTCCACATGTCTGGTGGCCGTGCCCTCCGCCACCTGCCAGCATCCAGGAGCCCCCTCCCACACAGCAGCCCCCATTGTTACGTGCCTTATTTTAGTCAGCCTGTCCTTCCCCTGGACAGGAGGTCGTTAGCTTCACGTGCCTTTTCCTGCCTCCTCTAAGCCTAGAATCCCTGCATCTGTGGGAAACCACTCACTCTGGGACCTGCCGATTTAACTTCTCTGATCTTTTCATTAAGTGTTTCCTGTTGATTTGTTGAGCTCCTTGTAGGCTTTAGAGAGATCACGTTATTCTGGATATTTCTAGATACATTCTCCCACCTACCAGTGGGCACTTTTGGACCTTTACTGAATAGCAATCCTTAACTTGAATGGATGTCGAATCTATTAACTTCCCCAGATGGCTTCTTATTTGGGGATTAATCTTTAATAGAAGAACAATGAAAATGTTTAATGTTTGTGAGCAGAAGTGTGTAATATGTAAGCTGTCTAACTCTTAATTTATTGTCAGGATTTCCTATAAAAGGAAATAGTGTATTTTTCTTAAGAAACTCTTTTCTAAACATGTTCTCGTAACACACGGAGCGGTGGAATCCTACCATACAGCACGTCTCCTTACACTGACGTGGACTTAAGAAAACAGAACCAAACAGATACCAGGAGGAGGAGTCGGGCTTGGGCAAGCAGAATCCCCGAGATCTAAGGGAGAGTGGACAAGGCGTGCGTTGTGGATCCGACTGAGAAGCAGCAGGGGTGGACCATGCCGTTCACACAGACCCGGTGAGCACCAGGGGCCACAGAAGGTGCAGCAGTCATGGTGAGCAGGAGCCAAGACGGAGGTCCTACAACCCCCCAAGCTGCAAGATGAGCTCAGTTTTCAAGCTTAGAGCCAAGTTTCTAATTACACCTGGGTGAAGCACAGGCCACCGTGGAAACATGTAAAGACTGGACGGCTTCTAGGTGGTGACTGACCGGCAATGGGTGCATCCTCCTGCAGAGCCAGTGTGATCGCCAGACCCAGGAGCAGCCTTCCACAAGGTCCCCTCATTGGGCCCCTGCCTCCTTGCCAAGGGGTCCCAACCATCCTCCCCGCCCGGGTTGAGGGCCTGGTGAGCAGGTGAGTTTCTGAACTTCAGAGCAGACTGAGCAGCTCGTTTGGAGGGAGGCTTGGAGACAAAGGGGTTGAAATTTAAATCTGTCCTTTGACCTACAAATTTGACCTTTGCAGCAGTCTTACACGGTCTGCTTCTGCTTCCATGGTTAATTTGGAACCTCTAAAGCGTGGAAGAGGACTGGCATAGCTGGTCTTACCTATGCATTATAAGCAAAAATATAACAAAAACATGGCTCGTGCCCCAACAGTATTCCAGGGTCCTATCGTCATTTAGGGGCATTGCTTGTGGCAAATGCTCAGTCACGTTTTCTCTTGGGTTTCAGACCCTCTGGAGTAATATGAGCGCCTTGGTACGGGTCTGTGGAGTTAAAGATGCTCTTCCCGTCCGAGGATTTCCCGGGAATTATGAGGTCAGGAATTGGGTCCCACTTCCAGCAGACTTGCTTCCCAGCAGCTGGGGCTAGTTAGATGTGTTTACACTTAGAGACTGGCTCTGGGGTTCAAGTGGGAGTGGTCGGGCCGATGCACAAGACTTTCTGAGGCCTGCTCCCACCTCCATCTCCCTGCAGTATGAAGGAGGCCACGAACAGCAGAGCTGCCCCTTCTCAGAAACCCCTCTGTGCAGAGAGCCCTGTAACCTGGGCTGGTCCCAGCGAACCGTGTGACCAGGTTCTCACAGTGGCACCAGGGGTAAGGATTTGGGCACCCAGGGGCAGCTGGTCCAGGACTCCAACTGCATAAAAGCACCCCAGGTTTTCTGCAGAAATGTGCCTTGGGAATTCCCATCTGTTTCCTGCTGCACTTTTCCTGCCTCCCAGCCCCCTTCCCTTCTAAGGTCTCATGGACAGCGTCGATGGTTTCTTGGGCTGCATTCCTACACAAGATGCTTTCTTTCCTGCATCTTGCTGGTCACAGATTACCCTCTGTCCAAACGCAGAAGCAGAAAAACAGGGCAGAGAAGTGCCCATTGTCCTGCTGGGTGAGGGGAGGGACAGGCTGCAGGATGCAGCTGCAGACAAAGGCTCCTTCTCTCCCTCCCTGCCTGCCAATCGGATTTCCTCCCAAGACAGCGCCCAGCACTGGCCTGCCTGGCGCGGTGGTCGGTTTGAGTCACGACAAAGCACCATGGCCCTGGTGCTTGTCCCACAGCTCTGGAGGCTGCAAGCCCAGGGACATGGTGCCTGCAGGTCTGTGCCTGGCCCGTCTAGCTTTTAGAGGGCACCTCCCAGGTGTGACCTCTGGGAGGAAGCGCAGTGCCTTCCTCTGAGGACACCAGTCCTACCTACAGGCCCACCTATGACTTTCCTCTTTTCCTTCCTGTGGCCCTGACACCAAACAGTCCTATGGTGGGGCTGCCACCTGAGGGCGACAGTCTTGGCCCAGACAGGCTCCTATGGAAGGAGACAAGGGCCACAGCACCCCAGTCTTTGTAGGCTCGACTTTCTCACTTCCCACTGTGGGCCCCCAGCTGAACCACCTGCGGAGCCGTGGTAATGCGAGCAGAGGGAAGCCTGGGGTCCACTCGGACTGTAATACTCGGCCTTAATTGGATCGGCCAACCACTCAGCTGGTCCTCCGGGTCCTCCAATTAGGGCACAGGGCCGCGGTGGTCAGGGTGTGCGGACTGGCCAGGTCCTGCTGCTGCCCCTGGGCGGGAGTCCACGCTTGCCCACCCACCTCAGAGCGGGCACCCCAGTACTTCCAACAGCAAGCTCGGTGGCTCAAAAGGGTCACGTGGTCTTTAGACCTCACGCTAGGAGCTGAGCGACCTTGGGAGTGCCTCAGGACACGGGTCTGGGGACCCCTTGAGGGAAGCAGCCGCCCGATGCTGCTTTGCCTTCAGTGCCAGGTGGGACAGTTTTGCGAGGATCGGTGCCCTCCCTGTGGTGGCCGCGTGGCCTCCTGCACACACAGCAGACAGGTGCCCACAGTGCTTCCTTGAATCCCGGCCACCTTGCCAGACCACGGGTGGCTGTTGTCATTCTGTCAATTTCAGTGCGTGAAGTAGTGTGTGATTCATATTTATACATATGTGTGTTTAGTTTTGAAAAGTTCATGGGATTTTGGTTCTAATATCTGCTCTCCTGTTCTTCCACTTCTCAGGTCTCCTTCTGGGTTGTACTTTTGTTTTTTTTTTCCTTCATATTTTAACTTTCTCTGAAAAATCTTTTTTTTTCAATTTTTAGTTGCTTATGAACCTTTACTTTATTCAGTTATTTATATGCAGTGCTGAGACTTGAACCCAGTGCCTCTCACACGTGAGGCGAGTGCTCCACCACCGAGCCACAACCCCAGCACTCTTAAAAACCTTCTGTCTCCTCCTTCCCTTCTATAGCTTTCCCCCTCTCTTTAGCCTTCTATTTCCTTAGGGCGTTATTTGCTGTTTTTAAGCATTTCTTGTATTCCTATGGCTTGTCCTTATTTCTAAAATGATTTAATTTTTTCCCCAATTCTTCCTTGTGCTGTTAACTTATTCTGACTTTTATTTAATGATCTTTTACGAATCACATTTTTCTTAGTGTCTTTCACTTTCTTTTGAAGTATAGTCTACTTCTTTGAGTGAGATATGAACTGTAGGGTGGTCTGTCTTCTATTTTCTTTACATAAGGACTTGGGTGAGACATTCGGATTTCTCTTTTTTTTGAGATATCCGGTGTTGCTTGTGACAATGGCCCCCCTGTGCTGTAGGATGGTGGGACCTGTTCTCTTCCTGCCGTTCTGTACCCATTGACCACTTCTCCTACTCCCTGTCCTGTCCCCTTCCCAGCTCAACTGAATTTTTTCAACATTGCCATATTGTTGGCAGTCATTGTGACTATCTGCAGCCGAGTTACAATCACATGATCATTTTTTCAAAATCACAAAGTATTGTCAGTAATCACATTATCTAATTTTTTTTTTCTTTCCTGGCTTCAGAACCAGGCTTTCGAGTTTTGGTCTGGAGCTCCCTCTCGTGGACACAGTGACTATCCACCGAGGCTGGCAGGGCTTCTCAAGGTGTGGACAGGGCGCAGGACCAGCAGGGGTGGAAATGAGTGCAGTGACACCCAGGGGTCGGTGGCTGTGTTGACAATGTGACTTCCCGAATTCATGCTACTGTCCAGGGAAGGATGGACACTACCATTTCCCAAATGACCAGTGTCCTACATTACAAAATCGCCAATGGGAAAAAAATGCAAAATGCATGAGAGTGTGAAGGATTTTAATGTGACCAAGTATGGGAAGGTCACTGGTGTGCTCGGACTGCAGGCGGCAGCTGCTCCTTCAGACACGCTTGTTCCTATTGTTGGTGAGGTCACAGGACCATGCACTGTCACCCGGAGAAGCGTGCATCCGTGCAGGATGGATGTTTTCATGTTTCAACCAACAGTCGCACGCGAAGCCATGTACCACCTGTCTCTCCCAGAGCCAAGCACCAGAGAGATGTGTGAACACGCAGGAGTTCCACATTCCCTACCTGCTTCCTGCTGAGGTGGGGTCTTGCTATGTGTTCAGGCCTGCCTCCAACACGTGTCCTCCTGCCTCAGCCTTCTGAGTCGTGGGTTACAGGAATGCACCACCGTGCCCATCTTTCTTTTTGTTTATTTCTGTTTACAAAATATTTATTTTCAATGTATATGATGGCTTCATGCTTATTTTAATTTATTAATACTGAATAATTTTGGGTCCCAGGTATGATGGTAAGCATTTTGTGTGTAATGGAGTGAAGTCAGAATTTCATGTGAATAGCCTTTGCAGCACCTTAGGCCAGTTTAATGGCTGGCATGCTGTTTCAGTCAGCCTCTTCACCACCTCGCCTAAAGGACCCGACCAGAGCCATCGTAAAGGAGGACAGGTTTATTAGGGGCTCAGGATTTCAGAGGTCTCCATTCATAGGCTGCAGGCTCCATTCCTCGGGGCTCTGGTGAGGCAGGACATCAGGGTGAAGAGTGGGGCAGAGGGAAGCCGCTCACATGGTGATCAGGAAGCAGAGAGAGGCTCCACTGGCCAGACACAAATCTATACCCCAAAGCCACCCCCAGTGCCCCTCCTCCAGGCACACCCACCTGCCTCCAGTTACCACCCAGTTAATCCCTGTCAGGGGATTAGTTCGCTGATTGGGTCAAGGATCTTGCTACCCAATAATCTCCCCTCACAGTGAGCTCTTGGGGACCCCTCACGTCCCACCCTGACACCTGCCGTCTGCCACTTCCTCTGACTCTCAGTGAGGAAGCTGGGACAGGAGCAATGACGGAGGGCCCCGCCCCGCCCCGCCCCCAGCCCAGGCCTGTGAGAGGCTCTGTGAAAGCCCCCAGGCTGAGTTCAGTCTGGGACAGTGAAAACCCACAAAGTCCCTGTTGACGGAGCTTTTTCTCATGTTTACGGGAGGAAGAAGAATGGTCTTGGGGAAAAAGCCAACACAGAGAGGGGGAGAGAGACCTCTCAAGCGCTTTCTTATTCAAATGTGTCCAGACTTCTAAGCATCCACGGTTCTCCCAGGTGCAGACGCTCGGCCTGTTTGGGCGGATGGAACAGAATGCACACAGAGGCCTCCTGAGCAGCGGAGGCTCGCGCTCACCACGCGGGGCGGGCAGTCCAGGGTTGAGGTGAGGCAGAGCCTCGTCAGCCCAAGGCAGGACCCTAGGACGGAGGTGGGGTACTCAGGTTGGGGGGTGGGCCGTGGCCCCTGAGACCTTTTTATGAGGCCACCAGTCCCACCATGAGGTTGCCCCCTGGCCTCAGCACCCCCAGCGCCCACCTCCCGGTGCCCTCCCCGGGGCTGAGGATGTCAGCACACCTGGTCCCTGAGCGTGGCACCGGTCCCTAGTGGAGAATCCTGGCCACCTTGGCTGCTCAGTGCTTGCCTTCTGTCGATCATGTGCCGTGACTAGGGACATTGCTCTGTGCCTGCTGTCCACCAGTTCTCGGCAGTTCCCAGTTTGGATGGTAAGCTGTGCAGCCTCTGATCATGGCAGAACCGTGGGCATCTGGGGCAGAGAGAGATCTCGGAGCTCTCTGTGCCACCTCTCACCTCCTCCCCGACAGGGCGCTCCCTCAGGCCTCGTGCAGGGCCACACAGTGCTGTGCTGTCTGACTGGGGCAGACTCCCTGAGTCGGGGTTTGATCTGAGTCATGTGCTGGACTGCATGGGGGCCCTCTCCAGGACCCTGACGTAGCTTTGTTGACCCCTTCCCTCGGTGACAGGTCAGCCCTCCAGGAGGCTGAGTCACAAAGGCCTGGAAATCCAGGTGCGGGAATCTTAGTTCAGACCTATGGGGCTCATGCCCTGGCTTTTAAAAAACCACCTCTCTGGGTCCCAGTTTCCACCCTCCTGGGGTGCAGCCAGGGTGTTGGGGGTGAGCTCCACTGCCCTGTGCCGTTCTGGGTGCCGCCTCTCTTGGCCTGGCCCACCCCTCCCTCTTCTGGAACCCAGGGCACACAGCTTACCTCAGGCTCTATGTAGGTCAGGCTGAGCCTGCTACGTGAATGCCCACTTGCCAGAGTCCGTCCACCCCCCTCTGTAGCCACTATCCTTGTAAGGACTGGCCTGATGTGCTACGTGGAATCTTTAAGCCTCTGGGCCCTTTCGGAACGGAATTCTCCTTAGCGTGTTGGTCTGTGCCCTGGATCCGTTTCCTGGATCTTCGTTGGGACCTTGCTGCTGGCCACTTGTTCCTGTGTGATAGGCTCTGTCCCTGTGCATGATCGTTCAGCACTGAACTGAGAGCCTGTTGGGGCTTAAACCAGCAGCATCTGTCTGGAATCACAAGACTCTGGGCGGTGGAAGAGCTCTGGAAAGGGCACGCGACTCCAAGGACAGACTGACAGATACAGAGCCCTGCCCTTGACGGCCAGCTCGGGCCCTGTGGCCAGCATGGCCTCCTGCTTGGTGTGGTCATTAATGGCACTGTAGAGATCAAGTCCCCGGAGCCCTGTGTGCGGAGCCTCCAGGGGAGTCCACAGGGCAGAAGCGGGCTTCCACGCTTGGTGAAGACGCTCCTACTTGGCTTGCACAGCATGCGAGGCATTCAGCCCCAGCTAAGGTGCAGATCTGGACCAACCATCATCTCCAAACGAGTCTTTGGCCAAGTGGCATGGATTTTAGGAGGGAGTCTTTACCCTTCAGCCTTGACCTGGCCAGACGGGCAGCTCTCAAGGCTTTAGAAGCAGCAAAGAATGCACCGCCGATCAGATGACAGCCCTGCGTCTCCAAATGTAGAAACATGTGTCTGCCCAGCCTGCAGATGATCCACACCTCCCGCCCCCACCCCCGCCTCATCACGCACCGGGCCAGCATGTGCTCTTTGGTTTCCTGTCTGTTGAGAACATCTTTATCCTCTTCCTAGTCCAGAGGGACTGTGCTGTCTGGGGGAACCTCCCCCTGCTCTGCTGGGTTCTGGGCTTCGTGCCGCCAAGGCCTGGGCACGTAGCACACAGTGACCACAAGGGAGGCCGTGCCAGTGGCCGCACACATGGTGCCTGAAGGGCGCAGAGCTAAGCCCTGCTGACAGGTTTCCTAGGATATGTTTTGATTTACAAAATATGGAAAAACCTTTGCACTATATCACAGAGTAACTCCAAACAACGAGCCGTCTAGTGGCAGCAAAGTCGGGAAGAGCATGACCGAGTCACATGGAATTTCTGGCTGCCGTGGGCAGGGGCGTCTCGGCTAGTTTAAGTGGTTTGTTGTTTTACTCAACAAGAATTTGCTGAGCGGGTTTTGTGTGCCAGGTTTAAGGAAGGTCCTGGGACTCCACAGCATCCCAGTGCGAGGAGGGCTGGGACAGCCGCTGTGATGGACAATGCTTGGCATCCAGACGTGGGCTGGAAGGGAAGGAACTCGGCCCGTTGGTAACCGGGGAGCCTAAGCCAGGCTCAGCTGAGGCACCCCAAACCTGGTGCTTGTGCTGAAGTTTGAATGGAGGGGAAACGGGCGGAGAAGACCCTGGGGTGGGGTGACAGTTCTGCAGCATGGTGGGGCAGGCCGTGCAGGGCCTCAAGCACTGATCCTGCTGGTGTTCTGGTCACAAGTGGCTTTAGAAGTGTGGGGGGACTTGCTCTGGTCTGCATTGTCCTGGGGAGGACAGGGAGCTGGAGCACCCCCGGGGGCTGGATGTCCTGCATCTACAGGACATGTCACACTGACTGAGAGGGACAGAGCTGGGAGCAGTGGCTACAAGTCACCTGTGCCTCCTGGTGTGCCATTCAGCAGCACTCTCTGATGGCCCTGCCTGGCAGGGCCACTGGACTCCGGGCAAGACGGTGCAGAGGGCCGTGCCACTCGTAAGCAGAATGGGGTGAGCACGTGCAAGCCCCACGCGAGTGCTACTGGTGTTCTGTCCCAGGGAGCCCTGGGGTGTGTCCCTGCCCGTGTGGAGGGAGAGGCAGGCTGTGGACACTGTGCCCGGGTGCCATGGAGCTCCCTGGTCACCACAGCCCCCTCAGGTCCTGGTGAATGCTGCCCCCTCCCTCTGATTTCATCTCTTTCCCCAGCAGTCTCCCCCGGGAAGCTCATGAGGAAACAGGCTGCCTAATAACAGGTGACAGTCTCACTCTGAGCTCTTGGGACACTTCTGCAGCCCCAACACATCTCCACCATGATGGCCCCACTCCCGCTCTTCTGCATCAAGAGGCTTCATCCTTGCGTTGGGAAGAGCTCTGAGCACTGGGCAGTTGGGTATCTTCTAAAACACACAGGACCACGTTTTGTTTTTTGAGGCCAATGTGTGGAAGTTGTCAAAATATCTTCAAGAATAATTTTATTTCTTGCAAATATTGAAAGTGATTTGAACATCAGTTTTGGCCCTGTGCTTTAAGAGCGTGATTCTCAGGACTCCACTTGGCCAACAACCATAGGACCCCAGAGTCCTGCAGGATGAAGACACCTCCAATCCTGCTTTGTGGTCCCCTTTTCTAGGTCACATGACATTTCTCACAGACTGTTTAGCAAGTTGGAAATTCCAGCTGTGGATCAGGATGCACCTTACTGACTAGTCCTTTGTAGCAGTCAGGATTCTTTTTTTTTTTTTTTAAATCTACAAACTGTTTTATTTACTACCTCTACTTTTAACATAATTCATGCACTTCTAAATATCGGATGTTCCAAATAGGACTCAAGTTTGTCCACTGTGTACCTAGTAGTGCTGGATCAACTACATACATGTAACCATGTAACCATGTGACGTAGGCAATGTGTCACTCTGATGTGATGTCATAATTCCACTTCCCAAAGGCCTTTTCGGAAGGTTTCCTTTCTAGGAATTTTAGCACAACCTCTGCCCTGCAGTTCATCCTCTGACCTGTCCGGCTGCCCCACAGCCCACCCTCTGGCCTGTGCCAGCTGCAGCCCACCCTCTGGCCCGTCCCCTGGCCCTGCAGCCCACCCTCTGGCCTGGGTGGAGGACCCAGAGGCCTGGGAGCAGCCACCTCCCTTTCCCACTGTGCTCTGCCACATCTTGCAGTTGGGATTCTTTGGCCACCCAGGAGCCACCCGAGGAGCTCCAGCAGAGACAGCTTGTCCACCCTGCAGGGGGAGACCCAGTGAGAGGGCCGCATCTCGGCGGAGCGTCTTCTCTGGGTTCGTCTCTCACTGATCTGCTTCTGGGCTCCAGTCAGAGTTCAGGGCCCCTCCACCCAGGGCTGACAGTGGGGTCCTGGGGAGTCAGAGTTTGGGCTCACAGACCTGTTGACCTTCACCGAGGGAAGGCACGGCCTCTCCTGTCAGGAGCTGGCCTCTGTCCTTCCTCAGGGCCCTGAGGACCTGGAAAGGTCAGGATTTCTTTAGAATCAGGCTTCCAGAAAATTGGCTTCCCATGTCACAGAAGAGCACGTGGCTCTGCGGCTCCCAGTGACAAGGGCGGCACAGCCCTGGGCAGCCCCCTGTGGGGGGTACAATGGGTCAAGGAGGAGGGCAGGTTTGGGTTTCCCAAGGAAGGGACTGACGAGCAGGAACAGCACGTCCGATTGCTGTCAGAGTTTGGATGCTGTGTCCCCGGCCCATTCATATGCTCACACCCTCAAACCCAAGGTGATGGCATTAGGAGAGGGTTTTGGGGGGGAGAACTCATGGAGGAGCCTCGGGGAGGGGGACTGGTGCCCTTATAGGAGGCACGAGGAGGGCTCCCTGGGCCTCCACCATGTGATAGGCCGTGGTCCGGGAGGCAGGACCTGCGTGGACCCTGGCTCCGCCAGGATCTTGGTCCTGGACATCCAGCCCCAGAACTGTGAGCAGCTGCTATCTCGCTCATGAGCCACCCCACCGAGGTCCTCCATGCATCCTCCTGAAGTCACAGGAGGCGCTCAGCAGACACTTGCTGAGTTGAAGGCCAGGTGTTTGGGAAAACCCAGTCCTATCGCTGGAGAACTGCCCCAGGTGCTGTGAGGCCACAGACAGAGGTAGGCCCATCCAGAACCAGAGGGATGTGGTCCTGGCGGCAGCAAGACCAAGTGGACTCCTGACCTTGAGGTCGGGAGGGCGAATGCATTGGGACCAGAAGGACTCCGTCCTCTCCAGGGTACTCCCGGTGCATCTCCAGCTAACCTGAGTCAGCCCCACTCCTGGTGCAGGTGCCGTGCGAAGCGCAGGTGGGTTGTGCATTTACAGTTTGCTGGGAAACTGCAGGAAGGACCAACGGGGCCACCCTGGGGCAGTTGTGGTGGTCATGGCTGAAGACAGCTGTTTTGTGTGAGTCGGGGTCCACACGTGAGGCCCCTGGGATACTGAGGGGAGTAAGGCCCAGCACACAAGAGCCCCTGGTCAGGGACCTGGGGAGAGGATGTGGAAGGCCTTCCCTCTCCAATGCTGCCTTTCCTGTCTCATCCCCTGGCCTGGCTGGTTCCTGGTGCTCCTGGTAAACCAGAGGTGGAGCATGGAGGCATTTTTTTTAAGGTTCTAGACCCTTCTCATGTGTTACTTTCTCAACAAACTCACAGGAGAGTTGCTACTGCACAGTGGGGAGCCAGCTCTGTGAGGCTGCTGGCTGAAGCTCACAAACCAGTCTAGATGCAGCTCTGCAGATCCTCAGGAGGCCCCTCTTCTTGGCCACAGCACTGTGCCAGGTGTGTGCTATTTATAATTGGACACACGCTGTGCAAAGTGACGACACCAGTGATCATGGTGCAGCTCAGCGGCAGCACACGTCTGTGGTGGTGACTGAACAAGACCTGGTCTGTGGAGAAGGCCTGCCCCTTGCCATGGCAAGGTAGCTCCTGCTGAGTTAGCCTGAGGTAGACCCAGTGCAAAGCGAGGTCGTTTCTGAAATTAAAACACATGCACTACACACAAGGGCTGCCAGCTTCCCTTGTCCACCCTGGGGGAGGTGCCAGTGGACAGTGGAGCTCACCAGCCCCTGGGGGGAGGTGCCAGTGGACAGTGAAGCTCATCAGCCCCTGGAGGGAGGTGCCAGTGGACAGTGGAGCTCATCAGCCCCTGGGGGGAGATGCCAGTGGACAGTGGAGCTCATCTGCCCCTGGGGGGAGGTGCCAGTGGACAGTGGAGCTCATCAGCCCCTGGAGGGAGGTGCCAGTGGACAGTGGAGCTCATCAGCCCCTGGAGGGAGGTGCCAGTGGATAGTGGGAGAGCTCATCAGCCCCTGGGGGGAGGCGCCAGTGGACAGTGGAGCTCATCAGCCCCTGGAGGGAGGTGCCAGTGGACAGTGGAGCTCATCAGCCCCTGGAGGGAGGTGCCAGTGGATAGTGGGAGAGCTCATCAGCCCCTGGGGGGAGGCGCCAGTGGACAGTGGAGCTCATCAGACCCTGGGGGAGGTGCCAGTGGACAGTGGAGCTCATCTGCCCCTGGGGGGAGGTGCCAGTGGACAGTGGGAGAGCTCATCAGTCCCTGGGGGGAGGTGCCAGTGGACAGTGGGGGAGCTCATCAGCCCCTGGGGGAGGTGCCAGTGGACAGTGGGAGAGCTCATCAGCCCCTGGGGGGAGGTGCCAGTGGACAGTGGAGCTCATCAGCCCCTGGAGGGAGGTGCCAGTGGACAGTGGAGCTCATCAACCTCTGGGGGGAGGTGCCAGTGGACAGTGGGGGAGCTCATCAGCCCCTGGGGGAGGTGCCAGTGGACAGTGGGAGAGCTCATCAGCCCCTGGGGGGAGGTGCCAGTGGACAGTGGAGCTCATCAGCCCCTGGAGGGAGGTGCCAGTGGACAGTGGAGCTCATCAACCTCTGGGGGGAGGTGCCAGTGGACAGTGGAGCTCATCTGCCCCTGGGGGGAGGTGCCAGTGGACAGTGGGAGAGCTCATCAGCCCCTGGGGGTACGTGCCAGTGGACAGTGGGAGATCTCATCAGCCCCTGGAGGGAGGTGCCAGTGGACAGTGGAGCTCATCAGCCCCTGGAGGGAGGTGCCAGTGGACAGTGGGAGATCTCATCTGCCCCTGGGGGGAGGTGCCAGTGGACAGTGGAGCTCATCAGCCCCTGGAGGGAGGTGCCAGTGGACAGTGGGAGATCTCATCAGCCCCTGGAGGGAGGTGCCAGTGGACAGTGGAGCTCATCAGCCCCTGGGGGGAGGTGCCAGTGGACAGTGGAGCTCCTCAGCCCCTGGGGGGAGGTGCCAGTGGACAGTGGGGGAGCTCATCTGCCCCTGGGGGGAGGTGCCAGTGGACAGTGGGAGAGCTCATCAGCCCCAGGGGGAGGTGCCAGTGGACAGTGGAAGAGCTCATCAGCCCCTGGGGGGAGGTGCAAGTGGACAGTGGAGCTCATCAGCCCCTGGGGAAAGGTGCCAGTGGACAGTGGAGCTCATCTGCCCCTGGGGGGAGGTGCCAGTGGACAGTGGGAGATCTCATCAGCCCCTGGAGGGAGGTGCCAGTGGACAGTGGGAGAGCTCATCAGCCCCTGGGGGGAGGCGCCAGTGGACAGTGGAGCTCATCAGCCCCTGGAGGGAGGTGCCAGTGGACAGTGGAGCTCATCAACCCCTGGGGGGAGGTGCCAGTGGACAGTGGGAGAGCTCATCAGCCCCTGGGGGAGGAGCCAGTGGACAGTGGGAGAGCTCATCAGCCCCTCGGGGGAGGTGCCAGTAGACAGTGGGAGAGCTCATCAGCCCCTGGGGGGAGGTGCCAGTGGACAGTGGAGCTCATCAGCCCCTGGGGGGAGGTGCCAGTGGACAGTGGGAGATCTCATCAGCCCCTGGGGGGAGATGCCAGTGGACAGTGGAGCTCATTAGCCCCTGGGGAAGGTGCCAGTGGTCAGAGGGAGAGCTCACCAGCCCCTGGGGGGAGGTGCCAGTGGACAGTGGAGCTCACCAGCCCCTGGGGGGAGGTGCCAGTGGACAGTGGGAGAGCTCATCAGCCCCTGGGGGGAGGTGCCAGTGGACGGTGGGAGATCTCATCAGCCCCTGGGGGGAGGTGCCAGTGGACAGTGGAGCTCATCTGCCCCTGGAGGGAGGTGCCAGAGGACAGTGGAGCTCATCAGCCCCTGGGGGGAGGTGCCAGTGGACAGTGGGAGAGCTCTTCAGCCCCTGGGGGGAGGTGCCAGTGGACAGTGGAGCTCATCTGCCCCTGGGGGGAGGTGCCAGTGGACAGTGGGAGAGCTCATCAGCCCCTGGGGGGAGGTGCCAGTGGACAGTGGGAGAGCTCTTCAGCCCCTGGGGGGAGGTGCCAGTGGACAGTGGAGCTCATCTGCCCCTGGGGGGAGGTGCCAGTGGACAGTGGGAGAGCTCATCAGCCCCTGGGGGGAGGTGCCAGTGGACAGTGGAGCTCATCTGCCCCTGGGCGGAGGTGCCAGTGGACAGTGGAGCTCATCAGCCCCTGGGGGGAGGTGCCAGTGGACAGTGGGAGAGCTCATCAGACCCTGGGGGAGGTGCCAGTGGACAGTGGAGCTCATCTGCCCTGGGGGGAGGTGCCAGTGGACAGTGGAGCTCATCTGCCCCTGGGGGGAGGTGCCAGTGGACAGTGTTAGAGCTCATCAGCCCCTGGGGGAGGTGCCAGTGGACAGTGGGAGATCATTAACCCTGGGGGGAGGTGCCAGTGGACAGTGGGAGAGCTCATCAGCCCCTGGGGGAGGTGCCAGTGTACAGTGGAGCTCATCAGCCCTTGGGGGGAGGTGCCAGTGAACAGTGGGAGCTCATCAGCCCCTGGGGGGAGGTGCCAGTGGACAGTGGAGCTCATCAGCCCCTGGGGGGAGGTGCCAGTGGACAGTGGAGCTCATCTGCCCCTGGGGGGAGGTGCCAGTGGACAGTGGAGCTCATCTGCCCCTGGAGGGAGGTGCCAGAGGACAGTGGAGCTCATCAGCCCCTGGCGGGAGGTGTCAGTGAATGGTGGCAGAGCTCATCAGCCCCTGGGGGGAGGTGCCAGTGGACAGTGGGAGAGCTCATCAGACCCTGGGGGAGGTGCCAGTGGACAGTGGGAGCTCATCAGCCCCTGGGGGGAGGTGCCAGTGGACAGTGGGAGAGCTCATCAGCCCCTGGGGGGAGGTGCCAGTGGACGGTGGGAGAGCTCCTCAGGCCTGTACGGACTCACCCTGGGTTAGGGTGCACGTGCCAGGGAACCCACAGCACAAGAGGACTGAGCACTTAATCAGAGACAGGCGAGTGTGGACAGCCCCCAGGAGGGAAGTCAGTGGCTGTCCTTTCTGGTCAGCAGCCGGATAGCCCCTCTGCTTCCTGGGAATGAGAGTGCATGCTGGGGCGCAGGATGGACACTTTACACTTTCTAATTTGATTCCCCCTACAGCCGGACGTTTTCCCTCTTGAGACTAGGCCAGTGATTTATGATGCGGCTATCATTGGGAGAGGCAGGCCCATGTGCCTAAATATAGCGCCTCCTCAGGCCATAAATGGGAGGAAGGACAGGGCTCCAGAGGGAAAACTGGGCTCTGCTGGCCAAGCCAGAGGCTAGGAAGCTAGGTGACCAGGCGGCAAGAACCTCTCTCCTCTGTCACCTCCTGTAGTTGGGTAAGTGTCCCGTCGTCTCACCTTTGCTTGGCGGTAGCTTTGGGGGAAGAGCCACACTGGGGCGGACCTAGTGCCGGGTGAGGTCTCCCAGGCGGCTCGGTCAGACTCACTTCAGGGAAGCAGAGCATCAACTCAGGGGGTCTGGGTTTTGTGGCGAGGCTCTGTGCTCCACGAGTCCTCTCCGCTCCCCAGTGCTGGCCTGTGTTGCCGTGCTGTTCTCCACCCGTCCGAGAATCGGGGTCTCTTCTGCATTCTGCAGCATTGCACGGATGTCCCTCTGTTGACCAACACCTTCGGTGGTCACGAGGGTCTCAGAAATGAAAAGGAGGAGAGGGCAGATTTGCAGAAGGTATGAAGCCAAGGGGAGGTGTTCTTAGGAAGAAGGGAGAGGAGGGTCACTTGGCTTAGACCCAGGGGTGGCCGCTTCCCGGAGGGACTCAGAGGCTGGCTCCGGGCGAAGGTTTTCTCCAGGTCCTCTCGGCTGCCTGCTCTGCCCGTGAGGAGTGTGCATTCTGCAGGGCTGTAGTTAGGCTTCCAGGAAAGGAGAGGGCTGGCCGCTGTGCTTGAGGCCAGGCAGGGCCGCCAGCAGGAGAGAGGCCGCTGACACTCCCTATCTCCCTGCCTCACATTCTTTCCTTACTGAGTGCAAGGGAGATAGGAGCCTAGAGCACGTGGCGTGCACATCTTCAGAGGTGCTTCGTAAACAGGGTCCTCAGATAGACCGCTCGGGAGCCTGGCCCTGACTTGCTGGTGGCTGCCAACTCCTGACCAACCTGCCCCTCCTCCCCCTGGAGGGGCTTTCCGTTCGCGGGCTCCCAGACCTTGACCTCCTGAGCTGCACAGTGGCAGACGGGGCCAAGACTGGTGAGACGCCGAGTGCTCTGGAGGGGCGTAGAATGTCACTGTCAGCAGGTCGGCCGTGGATCTGTGTGGAATGCACATGCTGTTCTTGGTGACAGCAAGGGGACTCTGCAGGTGGAACTGTGGAGTTTTGAGCACTGTTGATTTAATTCTCATACCCGTGACAACACGGTGGCTCCCTGGTTGCTGGAGAGCCAGCTGGTGCAGGAGGCAGTGTGGGATCCAGTTTCTCTGACTCTGCCCTAGTCAAGCATTAGGGTGAGATTAGTCAGACTTCTCAGTAGCAGGAGGACTTTGTAGCTCTGAGGCTGGACCCCTTGAGCTCACGTTCTGGCTCTGGCAGGTTCCTGGAGGAGTTCTGGAAAATTTAGCTGCCAGAGATTAGACATCAAGCTATATTTGATTGACCCCTATGTTTTTAAGGACTTTTGGCTGTCATAATTTTTGATAACCAGTTTGGAAAAATCACTGGCCCACGTAACTCCATCACGGGATCCCAGGGCTTAGTCACCAGGGCCTCTCCGAGTGCCAAACCCCTGCCTTTCTCCCCGCTGAGTGGCCTTCCCTCTGGGTGTGTCTCTAGACTTCCACATCTTCAGCTGTAGAATCAATACTTTCTTTCACCAAATGGAAATAAACGGCTCTGAACTTGAAATGTCTTTGCAAATTGAAGCAGTGCCTGGCTGCATGAAAGAGGAGTTCAACAGGGCTCTTCCCAGGAAGGCTGAGGACCAGGCACTCCCCAGACCTCAGTCCCAGGCTCCAGCACAGGCTTGGGTTTCATGGTGATGTCAAAGTCCCCAATCGTGTGGGGAGACCTGTGCATGGCCCCAGAGCTAGGCCGAGTTGGAAAGTGGCCCGGAGTGGTCAGAAGACCATCTGACGCCTGGGCTCGGCGGGACCTGGGTGGGTGCTGTTCCTGGGGACCTTCAGCTCACACAGGGCCGTGTTCCACCAGTGTTATTTAACATGGCTGTGGACACACACATGGCTGGGGGTTCAGGGATCTAGTTGCCACCTAGTGCGGCTCTCTGGCTTTACAGGGAACGGAGCAGGGCCCCAGAATGACAGAGGGCTCCGCTCTCAGGTCCCTGGGGAGTCCGGGTTTCTCAACAGCCCTGCACCATGGGCTCCACCAAGACCTGCCCTTTGAGGAAAGGCTTCTCCTGTCCTTGGGGGGCACATGTGCGACACGTAGCACAGCTGAGACCTCTCCTGCGGGAAGGCCGGGTTCTCTGTAGGGTGGCGGGGGCGGAGGGCCCCTTCCCAGCCTGGCAGCACAGTGGCACCGGGCACGTTCTCCTGAGGACCCTCTGCTTTACACACACCTGCCCAGGCTGCACCACGGAGCCCACACGGAGCGCAAGGAAGGTGCTTCCGGGTCTCACCACACGTAGTGCCGGGAGGGGAGGTACCCAGCCTGGTCAGGGAAGCTCTGAGTTAGGGGGCGGCCGAGGAATGCGCCTCGGCAGCAGGAAGTGCTCAGGCCTGGACATGTCGTGGTGTCCTGCTGCCATGTCTGGCTGGGCAGAAGCCTGAGGAGGAGTGGAGTCCAGGGCAGCCTGGCGCAGGGTCAGTGCCTGGTCAGGGTTGCGGAGGGCCAGAAGCTCTGAGAGGCCCCCCTTCATGTCCAGTGTTTCCAGGACGTGGGCAGCACGTGGCAGGTGCTCCCAGTGACACGGGGGGGCGAGAGCAGGTGGAGAGCACGGTGGCTCCGTCCTGGTGAGGAGGACGAAGCCGGGAACAAATGCAGCGAAGCGTGCCTCGCCTTTCTCCGTGTCGGGGACCCCTGTAGCGAGTCTGGGCCTCACTGTGACGTGAAGTGAGCAAGCTCGGCCCCAGCTGTGCCTTGTCACCACCAAGTGCCTGGTCTTTACTCGCGGGGCCTTTGGAGACCTCTAGGCCAGCGGACCACGTGTCAGGTGGAGTCAGCAGGGTCCAGTGCTGATGGTGCAGGAGATGGACAGGCGTCCCACAGTCAGAGGGTGCCGGTCCTCGCCCTGAAGACACGGGCATCTTCCCTCCTCAGAGCGTGGTGGAGCCAGTGGGCACTCCCTGTGGGGACAGCACCTCCTCTCCTGTGATGTGGGCCACATTTGGACAAACACACTGGAAGGTTGACTCAATGTCGGTGTAGCCTCAAGAGGCACCAGGTCTCCTCTTCCAGCCTGCCCTGCGTGGACACCACAGCTCCCCACAGAGGCCTTCTGCACCGCTGTCCTGCCTGTGTGTGGCTCCCTCCTTCCCCAGATCCCCCCGCTGCCCAGCCAACCACCCCTTATCCCACCTGGCCTCCCGTGCTCCCTGCTGCCCGGCCTCTCGGCTGCCCTCTCCTCTCACTTCCCAGGGTATTTCCACCTCCCCGGCCTCCGCCTCTTCTCCTTTTGTGTTCCAAGAATGTGTTGACTTCTCGATCTGTGTTTTAATTATTAAAAAAAAAAGAATATATATATATATATATATATGTATATATATATACAGTTGTAGGTGGACACAGTATATCTATCTGAGGGTGCTGAGGACTGAGCCCAGGGCCTCGTAAGGCTAGGTGAGCGCTCTACGCGAGCCCCAGCCCAGCCCCGGTTCCAATCACTTCTGTCCTCAGCATGCAGCTCTTCACAGGGCCGTGAGCATACTAGGTGCTCCTTAAACATGGAGTTCACAGTCGGACGAGGCGGACAGCCCAATCCTCCAGTGTTCGTGGAGGAAAGCAAGAGAGGAGATTGGGCCCAGGGCGGTTAGCTGGCCTCCTGACGCCAGGCCCCCATGACTTGTACCTGTGAGGTCTGCCTTCGCTCCCCCATGGGCTTATGGCCTAGAGTGCATGTCCCATGATGCAGACGTGAATGCAGAAGTCTCAGCAGTCTGACTCCCCGGGAGACAGAGCTGGGCTGACTTTGCTCTCCTCCCCAGGAGCACGCACGATGTCGCTGGTGGCGCTACCCTTCTACCAGAAGAGACACAGGCACTTTGACCAGTCCTACCGTAACATTCAGACCAGGTACCTGCTGGACGAGTATGCATCCAAAAGGTAAGTCACCGCAGGCTAGACTTGCCTGGTTCTGCCTGCGGGCCCCGTGTGTCAGGGTAGGAAGCCTTCGTCCCTCAACCCCAGTGTTGTCTGCTTTGTGGGAGAGCAGGGATGGCAGTGTCCCCTGGTGCACATGTCCTCTCCGGAGGCTGAGCCCCTGTGTGGCTGCACGGTATCCTGCAGGTTCCTTGGGCCTGGTGCTAAGCCCCAGGTGGAGACCATGACCCCAGGGACTCTTGGTACAAGCTCATCAATTTTGCTCTTCCTCTGTGTCCTCTAGAAGTAGGATCTAGAAAGTCACCCAACTAGAGAGCAGAGGGACTGAGATCAATGGAACAACACTGGCAGGTGGAGCCGATGTCAGTGATTCTCTGCATCGAGAGAGTCCTGCGGCAGGAGACTGCACTCCTGCAGATGCAGCTGGCCCGAGCCTCTAGGACATCTCTGGGCAGTGGCACATGCCTGTCCCATGCTGTTTGATGGCAGCATCTCAGTGATTTTTATGGGCTGGCTAGAAGGGAGGAAGAGACCTCTGGCCTGGCACTTAGCTGTGGGTCCTGCCACATGTCACCAACACCCTATATTTAGATCACTTGTGGCACTCCTGTTGAGTTGCCATCCCCTGTAACAAAAGAAGTCAAACATTTGCAGCCCCTCCTAAGGGCCTCAGGGAGGTCCGATCCTTGAGGTGTACATAATCAGGACTTTGATCCAGGAGGGACCCTGGGAGGCAGTGACCAGCAGGGAATGGCCTCAGACCCACAGGGGCTCAGGCAAGTGTGTGAGGGTGTGTGTGAGGCAGTGACTGGCCCTGGACCCAGGAGATGGGGAACCTGACTTGGGGGATGTGGAGGGAGAGAGGACGTGATGCAGGTTAGGTTGTGCATGTGTGCAAATACTCACGTGTAGGCAGGTGGGAGAGCATATGTGCGCATGTGGGTGTGTGAGTACATGCATGTGTGGACATGTGTGTGTGTGTGTGTCCCTGTGAGCACGCATGTCCATGTTTGTGAGCATGTATTAGTGTATGTGTACCGTGTGTGCAGGTGAGTGCGTGCATGTGTGGGAGTGCACTCTGTGTGCACATGCGTGTGTTGCCAGGATGGTTGGGGTGTATGAACAGCAACCTGCTGGGGTGCATGTCAAGGATTTCCTGGACAGGTAATTGTTACCAATGTCTGTTCAGGAGGGCGTCCTCCCGGTCATCCCAGAAGTCCCTTAAGCAGCAGTCATCCGCACAGAGCGCGTCTAGCCAGACCTTGACCCGGGGGACAACCTGTCAGCTCTGCGCGAAGCGGCTGAGCGCCTCGGAGGAGGAGCATGAGAATGAAAGAAGGTAAGTGCCCAGCGGCCCCTTGGCTGCTCAGAGTGTGGTCAGAGCAGACTCAGCGAGCTGTAGGCTGGACGCCCAGGGCAGCGTGCAGAGAGGAGCCTTGGCTGCGCGAACTCTGTGAATCCCAGCAGGGGCTGCTTGGGGGGGCCTCCTGCTCTGTAGCCTGGGGCTGCAGCTCAGGTCCAGGGGCGCTGGGAGGGCCTCTAGCTCCCACCTCTGCAGAGCTGTCTGCTCACTCAGGGGCGACCAAGCCACCACCGGAGATGGAGTCTGAATTTCCACTCACAGCCTCTCTGGCTATTAAGGAACAGTGGCTGATCCCAGCAAGGTCATCTTCCAAAGAGGGAGCCAGGGCTTGAGCAGTTGTCCCAGTGGAAACTGGAGGCCGGAGGGGCTCTATAAATCGTCATACTTTGCATTTCTGTGGAGTTGGCTCAGCGGACAGAGTGTCCTAGGAAAGAGATAGCAATGTCAGTCCTAAAACTGATCCCAGGTGTGGAAAAATGGCTGGTGGCATTGCTTTGGTCTTTAAAGAACAAAATAAACAGATGGATACTTTACACCGTGATATTTCCCTCCAGCTCCCTACTCTTGCTTAAAGATCTTCTCTATGTCTGTGGACAACACCGAGCCTGAAGGAAAAACGAGACTGGGTTAACGTGGCTCCTTTTGAAAATTGTTTTGTGATGGAGTGACTTGTTCAATCAGCCAATATGTAGCTGTCAGACAAGCTTCTATTTTCAAAGCTTGGAGTTACCTTTTAAGTGTCTGGCAAATTCGCCCTGTAAATGGATTTTATTGCCAAATGAAAACTTCTTTTATTAAGGAATCACTTCAAAATGTAGACACAAAAAAATCTGCATTTTTGAGTATTTAAGACTTAAACTTGCTTGGTTTATTTTTAAAAGGGTTCTTCTATCTATATTTAAGTTCTCGGAACTGGACAGAGAAGACGTGAGCTGTACCATGTTATTTCATCCGTTGCTCTTCCGTGTGACCTTGAACATAGTACATGAGCTCCTGTTCCTCAGGTTTCCCACTGGTAGCTCACCACGGGAAGGGCCATGGGTGAGCATATGGCCATGGGTGCTGTCCATGTGGACATGGTGGAGCTGGCCCTGTACTGACCCCCATTCTGCTGTCCTTCTTCCTGGCTGTGTAGCCTTCCACTCTCAGATCCCACATGCACTTTTCCGTGTGAGGCACCTGGACAGTGTCCCGCCTCCTTAGGAGGCAGTGTGTGCGGCGGGGGTTTGATGAGCTGCCGGGGCCTGGTGATTCCCCTCGGATGCTTGCTGTGCTCCTGTGTGAGGGGGGCTGAGAGGGGAAGTGAACTGTGCCCTGTTTTCACACTTCACCTCACACACTACCCCAAGTGTCATCCCAGCGCTGAATTCCTTACCTACACGCAGATACCAGTTCACCAGCCTGGACAAAGGTGGAATCGGGGATCCTCAGTTCGTGCTGCTGCTCATGTGAAACAAATACTGGGTCCGGTGGTGGCCTGTGATCCCAGCTGAGGTAGGAGGGTTGCAAGTTTGAGGCCGGCCTCAGAGACTTAGCAAGAGACTGTCTTGAAATTAAGAACAGGCTGGGGAAGTAGCCAGTGATGGGGTGCAGCCTAGGGTGTCTGAGGCCCCGGGTTCCCCCAGTGCAACCAAACCAAGCCAGAGGCTGAAGGGGCACTGTGCGCTGTGTGGAGCTCAGGAGTCCCGGGGATATGGCCCATCAGAAGTGCCCTCAGATGCCTTCGCTTCTGTGCTGGGGAAGGATGGCCCCCTGCGTTGTTCTGGCTGTTACGGGGCTCACCCTCTAGAGTGAACGCACAGGCAATGTCTGATCAATTCTTCCCACAGGCCAGAGTCCAGCTCAGCTGGTGGCCGATGGGCAGAGACTTTCTCTACATGCCCAGCGGGGGCGGATGGGGGAGAACTTCCAGACCAACACTCATCCTGAACCACAACTCTCAAGGCGGTGCCCTCTGTGGAGAGCAAGCCTGGGCTCTGTGCTTAGGTCTGAAGAGCAGGGGCAGGGCTCACACCGCTTGGAGCCTGACCCCGGGCCTGCCCTGACCCTGGGAGGCCGGCAGGACTTCTAATCCTTCCCTGTCACTCAGGGACTCACTGCGACTGGAAAGGCGTATGCTCCCTGCGCTGCAGACACACATTCTAGAGCTGGCACCGGGAGGGAGGAAGCAGGAGCATCCTCTTGCCTGGGTGGGACCCAGGCACATGTGAAGCCAGTTCCCCCGACTACACCGTGGATGCTCAGGAGCATGGCCGCGCTCTGCAGGGAGAGAGAGGGCGCGGAAGGAAGCAGGCGGTGACGAGCCCGGAGAGGCCCTGGGAGCCGACGGTGGGCAAGCCCCAGGAGAAGCGGGAGTTAGCGTTCAGGATCCAGGAGAGGCCCGCCTGGCGTGAGGAGATGTCCTCTGACTGGCCGACAGGGGCCCAGCACATCTGGGTGAAACGGGACGTGACGAGGAAGGCCTGTCAACATGGGCCGAGTGATGCTGACTCTGTCATGCTCTGTGTGAAGAAGCTGTGGAATTTTCTGGAATCCTGATCTCAAGTGCCTAGCACTCAGTCTGAGTTTTATTTGGGGTTTGGGCAGCTGCCAACCTGCAGTCAGGCCCATGGGTTTGTGGGAAGGGCCTTGGACGGGAGCCCTGCACCTGGTTGCAGGACACCCATGGTCACCTCTGATCTGGATGACTTTCCCAACACCCTGGGCACAAGGCTCCTCCAGCTCTGGTGGCCTGGCTTTGGGGCCTGGTGCCACCTCTGATGGCAAAGCACCAACTCTGACTTCCACAGCTTCTCCTTCCCAGGCCTCCCACACAACCTGCCCCACCCCACGGGCACCAGATTACCCCCCGAGTCCTAGTGCGGGCATTCACTGGGGACAGTAGTAGGAAAGGTCCCTCCTGAGGAGGACAAAGGGTACAGGCTGTCTTCATAAAGCCCACAGAGGAACTAGAAGAGCTCTGGGGCCCATGGGCAGTGCTGGGCGAGGAGGGGCTTCGTGGGAGGACAGAGTTTCAATAGGAGGGTGCGGTGGGGAGACTTCTGTGAGAGGGATGCAGTCCCCAGGGGTAACGAGAGCAGCCGATTCTGGTGGGGCCAATGGGCTGCCCGATGAAGAGGGGGATGAGGTTGGGATGCAGGGCCTGCTTCTGAGGGCATCCCTGGCACCGTGGGGTCAGGTGGAGTGGAGGGGCTCACAAAGGCGGGCTGTGAGCACTCAGCCATTTCTCCATCCTCAGGGACTGGAGGCTCTACGTCTTTTGCTTTATCCTCTCTGGAACACAGACTTTTTCTTAACTGTTTGTTTAAAGGCTTGCTGAGTCTCACATTGGTTCAGAAACCACAGCCTGCGCAGGAGACCAGGCTCCCCACACTGGCTCCGCATTCTCCCTTGTCAGAGCCAACACAGAAGCGGCTCTCGTCCAGCAGCTTCTGACTGCTGATCTCCGACCCAGAAGACAGCCGAGCCCTCTGTTTCGTCAAAGGAAGAGGCCACCTCTTGGCTTCAGTGGCACCGTCTTTATTAAGTGCCTGTGGGCACGAGTTCCGTGTACATGAGAACAGGGGCTGGCCCTCCCTGAAGGACAGTCCCCCCACCCTCTGGCCCTGCAGCAGTCCTTGTTCTCTGGAGTCTCCAACCAGCACATGCAGCTCCCCGGTGCCAAAGGCGGCCAGGTGTGAGTGTGGCGTTTGCCACGGCTGCTCCAGGTCTCTAGAACGTGGCCAGCTGTTACAGTCGGGCCTGTCATGGCCCAAGAAGACCTGAGCATGTCCCTCCTGCCTTGTTCTCTTCATAAATCACCCACATGCTCTTCTTCACAACTTCTTCCCCAAAATACACTCTAAAAGAAAGAGGTAGAATAAGTGCAGGTGGCGCGTCCCACTCTGGGCGTCCAGGAGGGCCTGTGGCAGGTCAGCCCACCTGGTCTTCTCTGCACTTGAGGTCAACACAGCCTCTTGGACCTGCAGGTACCAGTCCCTGGTGGCTTCCTATGGAGAGGCCAAGCGGGAGCGCTTCCTCAGCGAGCTGGCCCAGCTGGAGGAGAACGTGCACCTGGCGCGGTCCCAGGCCCGGGACAAGCTGGACAAGTACGCCCTGCAGCACATGGTAGGAGGAGCCGTGGTCTGGGATGCGGGGTGGACGCGGTTCGCCTCCTCCCAGGTGGTGAGTGCCTGGCGCCCAGCCATGCCGCGCTGCACCTGACCACTCTTGCTCCTGTGTGACAGGTAGAGGACAAGATGGCGTGGGAGAGACACGCGTTTGAGGAGCGTGTGAGCAGGGCCCCTGAGATCCTGGTGCGGCTGAGGTCCCACACCGTCTGGGAGAAGATGTCCGTGAAGCTCTGCTTCACCGTGCAGGGCTTCCCCACGCCCGTGGTACAATGGTGAGGGGCTCTGCTGTGGGGGGACAAGGTCCCACGGTGTCTCCTTCCAGGAAGGGCACTTGGAGAAGCACGAGGTGGAGACAGGTTAACAGGAACTCACAAATCTCCATTTAATAATGTGCTGGCGTTTTAGTGGCGTTGACTCAGCCCATCTTCCAGAGCATTTTGAAGGCAGTTCCCTGTAACGCCCTGTGTTTGCAAGCCCCGCTCCCACCCAGTTGGCCTCAGCACCACTGCTGGTTCTGGGCGCCAAGCCCACGGGTCTGCCCTGTGGTAGGAAGCAGCATGAGAACTGAAGAGCTGAATCTTCACCCCCACAGACCCTGCTTACTTCAGCATCTGCTGCAGAACCAAGCATCTGTGTGTACGTTCCCTGTGGGTCAGTACCGTCAGGTGGCAGGCAGAGGCCCAGGGAGTTCTGCCCTTCAGGGGGGACCCTCCTTGGCCATGGGCCAGTGCTGTGGCTTCGCCCCACGGCTCCAGGGACACTCAGCCTGATAGGCCAGGCTGCAACCTAGCTAGCACAAGCTACAGTTTTTTGTTTTGTTTTTTTTTAATGAAATGAACTTCTGAACTTCTAACAAGGCTCAAGCAGATGTTTGGAAGTGGCCTTCTGCAGGTCAGAGGTTGCCTGGACAGCCCTAATGATGCAGCACAGCCTGTAAGAAAACCCCAAACAGAGCCAGGCTCAGTGGTGCATGCCTGTGTTCCAACTACTTGGGAGGCTGAGGCAGGAGGATCTCAAGTTCAAGGCCAGCCTGTGCAACTTAGTGAGACCCTGTCTCACAGTTAAGAATAAAAAGGGGGGTAACTCAATGGCAGAGTGCACCTGGGTTCAATCCCAGTACTGCAAAATAAATGAATAAAAATATAAAATATATAAAAAGCAAACTGAAAATGGACCTCATGCCTTCTGGATCCCTGTGTGGTGCTGAGGAAGGGACCAGGCACTGGCAGAGCAGATCTGCATTAGAGGGCAGTGTGGGGGCTGGGAAAGGTTGCCGACAAGTCTGCCTTTAAACTAAAATAGAGGTTTCCTTGACCAGGTACAAAGATGGCAGCCTGATCTGCCAGGCAGGTGAGCCAGGGAAGTACCGGATTGAGAGCAAGTATGGCGTGCACACTCTGGAGATCAACAGGTAAGGACCTGTGGGTGGCTGTGTGCGCTGGGACTGCATTCTGGAATCTCTGGTCAAACTCAAGAGAAGGCAGGGCCTCACCTTGGCCCTGGCGCCAGGACTGAGCACACAGATTCTGGGAGCAAAGACAGAAGTGGTTTATGGAAAACGAGCAGAACCTAGTCTCCTAGCTGCACTAAAATGCAGGGCGATCCTGAGGACCCCTGCTCAGCAGACTGCCTCGCTGCCAGGCCTGAGACACGACCCTCAGCTCAGGCCTTACCCAGTGGACTGGCCTTGGTTGCTTTCCCTCGCAACACACTAAACAATTGTAGAAGGTGCAGACGATTATGTTAAAACTGTGCCCACGGCCAGCGTTCAGTCAGTGTTTCGCTGTGCATCTAGCTGAGTCTTTTCTCACATGACATAGCACACACAGACACAGCACACACAGACACAGAGACACACAGACACAGAGACACACAGACACACACACACAGCAACAGATGGCACGTGCACACGGAAGCTCATGACAGCTTTGTTGTTCCAATGGTGAGCTGTGCCGTCCTGTGCTGCTCACCGAGAACCTACGGTGTGCCCTGTGCTATGCTAGATGCTGGGGTATGCTGGACACCAAAGCCCATCCTCCAGGCTTGACCTTTCACACAGCATCAGAATGTCACATGCCTCCTCTTCCACCCACAGCCTGCCAAGACATCATCTGATGGTGCAACTGTCACTTTTTAAACCAATGAGACGGCTTCATTACTGTAATCACAGTGCACACTTGCCCTGGAGGTGAAAGACCTCAGGTCCCCTGTAACTTGGATGAATCCTTAGCCCTTCCTGAGCACATTCTCTTCTGAAGGTGACGGTCAGGAGGCAGCAGAGCTTTGAACTTCCCACAGCCCAGCAGTGACTGTGGGAATCAGGTCCAAGGTCACACATCACAAGTGTGTGAGTGTCACACATGTGCATGATCTGTGGTGTGCGTGTGATTGTGTGCTTAGGGATTTATGCCTGATCCCTGTGGGGAAAGAGGAGGGCGTGGTCTTAGCAGTGGAAAGCGTGAGACTTTAGAACACAAGATGACGTTGACTTACTGTGACTGAACTGTAAGCAGCGTCCAGAGGCCTTGGAAGAGGCTCAGACGGCTCACAGCTTCCTGTGGCCTTGCCCAGATTCGTGTTTACTATCCAAGTATTTCCTACTGCTTTTAATGAAAACGTGCATATATGGGATCTGTTAAAGAACAAGTTTTTCTGACACTTGTTGAAGACTGTAGGGAAAAAACTCAAGATGCCAACCCACAGAGCCTTGCTGAGGGAGAGGGTGCTCAGTGCCAGCACTACAAGACAGCCGGAGTCCAAGCACTGTAGGACAGCCGGAGCCCGAGCAGGCGGGAAGCAGGATGGGGCAGAGTCCCAGCAGGAGTGAGGAAGGCACTGGGGGTGAGGGGACCTGGCTAAGCCACCTAGAGGGCTCTTGCGGAGGAATGCCAGTGTGACGAGGCCCCACGTGGTGGGGAGCCATGAGGAGCGAGATCAGGTATGAAGGAAGGACAGATACAGAGGGGATAAGGTGTGGGGGAATCAGGTATGGAGGAGGTCAGGTAAGAATGGATGGTGCATTGAGGGGAACTAGGATGGAGGGGGACCAGGATGGAGGGGACCAGGAAGGAGGAGACCAGGATGGAGGGGGACCAGGATGGAGGGGGACCAGGATGGAGGAGGACCAGGATGGAGGGGACCAGGATGGAGGGGGACCAGGATGGAGGGGGACCAGGATGGAGGGGGACCAGGATGGAGGGGACCAGGATGGAGGGGGACCAGGATGGAGGGGGACCAGGATGGAGGGGGACCAGGATGGAGGGGGACCAGGATGGAGGGGGACCAGGATGGAGGTGACCAGGATGGAGGAGGACCAGGATGGAGGGGACCAGGATGGAGGAGGACCAGGATGGAGGGGGACCAGGATGGAGGAGGACCAGGATGGAGGGGACCAGGATGGAGGAGGACCAGGATGGAGGGGGACCAGGATGGAGGAGGACCAGGATGGAGGGGGACCAGGATGGAGGGGACCAGGATGGAGGGGGACCAGGATGGAGGTGACCAGGATGGAGGGGACCAGGATGGAGGGGACCAGGATGGAGGAGGACCAGGATGGAGGGGACCAGGATGGAGGAGGACCAGGATGGAGGGGACCAGGATGGAGGAGGACCAGGATGGAGGGGACCAGGATGGAGGAGGACCAGGATGGAGGGGGACCAGGATGGAGGGGGACCAGGATGGAGGGGACCAGGATGGAGGGGACCAGGATGGAGGGGACCAGGATGGAGGAGGACCAGGATGGAGGGGGACCAGGATGGAGGAGGACCAGGATGGAGGGGACCAGGATGGAGGGGGACCAGGATGGAGGGGGACCAGGATGGAGGGGGACCAGGATGGAGGAGGACCAGGATGGAGGGGACCAGGATGGAGGGGGACCAGGATGGAGGGGGACCAGGATGGAGGAGGACCAGGATGGAGGGGACCAGGATGGAGGGGGACCAGGATGGAGAGGGACCAGGATGGAGGAGGACCAGGATGGAGGGGACCAGGATGGAGGAGGACCAGGATGGAGGGGGACCAGGATGGAGGGGGACCAGGATGGAGGAGGACCAGGATGGAGGGGACCAGGATGGAGGGGGACCAGGATGGAGGAGGACCAGGATGGAGGGGACCAGGATGGAGGGGGACCAGGATGGAGGGGGACCAGGATGGAGGGGACCAGGATGGAGGGGGACCAGGATGGAGGGGGACCAGGATGGAGGTGACCAGGGTGGAGACGGACCAGGATGGAGGGAGCTGCCAGAGCTAAGCATCGTGTCAGGTCTTGGGGACCTGTTGGGGGCTGATACTGGTGGAAAAGCTGGCGGAGCCTGGCTGGAGCTGGGTTCGGGGCTTCTCTGCCAGTCCCTCTCTGTGCTGCAGAGGCCAGTGCACCTGTTCACTCCTGTCCAGCACTCCCTTGCCTTCCCCTCACCAGCTCTTCTTGCTTCCTGTTTCTGCTGACCCCTGCCTTCCCACTCAGGCTGGGAAGAGAACCTGTACCTCTGCGGGGCTCCTGACCTTTAGGGGTGTCTGCTGTGACTGGTGGGGGCAGGTACCAAGCTGTATTTGATCATTGCTTTAAGCAGAAAAGTGACATCCCTTCTCAAGCAGGAGGAAAGTCACCCGGGCATGTTTGCAGCATTCACACTGGACACTGGGCACAACGTGGAGCAGAGTGGAGTAGAGTTCAGATAAAGCTGGCTGATGGCTGACGGGAGATCACAGCTCAGTCATCCACATGCCCGGGGGTCCTCCACGCCCTGCCTTTTGAACAAACCTGCAAATATTTGGGAAATTTGGGGAAAGGAAACTTCTGAGACTGGCTTCTCTCTCAGTCTTCTTATCCCCATGGTTACATTTTAGTAGATGAAATACTAATGTTCTTCAGGAAAAGAGCAACAGGGAAGCCCACAAATTATAACTCATCTCAGCTGTTCATTCCAAAGTGCTGAGCACACACCATCTGATCCGAGCTGATCGCAGGGTGTGGATGTGTTCTCCACCCTGGGCTGGCACGGAGCTCCCCTCCGCCCAGGATGACATTTGCTCCTATGAATAGTCTTTGGCTACTGCAGCTGAATTTTTAAAGTGCCGAAGCAGCTCACCCTTTGGTACTCTTCAGATCTGAACTTGTGATTGACACTGTTTTATGTGCTCGTGAGTGTCTCTAAGGACCCACACTGGCTTGAACGGAGACCCATTTCTTCACAGGGGCACATGTGGTTCTTACCTTTTGATGGGTGTTTAGGAGAACCTGCCTTTACATCAGCAACGCCACCATTGCTCACTCCTTGCAGAATGTTTTTAGAACTGAAATTTTCTTATACTTGATTTTCGGACTTTGGCATTTAGATTGTGATTTGAGTTAAATTTTAAGTCCAGTGTCCGTGCCTCTTAGTACCTGAGGGCACTGGGCCTTGTCTACCCACAAGGGATTTACTGCCCATCTGGAAACATGAAGTAGCCTTCGTTTCTTAATTGCTGTTGTGTTGGGGACGCTTTGAACTGAGACCCTGGGAGGCAAAGTGCCCTGTGGAAGTTTCTAAAATTTGAGACCAAAGAAAACTCTCTGTATTCTGGGACTCTGTCCAAGTAGAAAATAAAACCCTTGTAAGTTCCTGCATCGTGAAGTCAGGGCTGGAATTAGACCCCAGGCTTGCTGAGCACTGTCTCCGGTGTGGCCTGGGAAGGAGCAGAAGGCTGGGTCCTACTGAGGTAATGGGTGGGATCAGCTCTTGCCTCTTCAGTTTAGCTGAAGACAAAGTCTGGCTGGGCACCTCCCCCTCCTGGCCTCCTGGCCTCCCTGCCGCCTCCTGCCTCTGCCCCAGGCACTGTGCTTCCGCAGCCCTGAACAGTACCAGCGGTGGACAGACCCCTTTGTGCCCTCTCCTCGTACGTGTGCTTGTCTGGGACATGTCCACTTCTACTGCAGTATGTTTTCTGCTCTGTGAAACGTTCACTAGGGAGACCTGTGGAAAGAGTGAGAGGAACAGCAGCAGGTGGGGGTCCCCGCCTATGGAGGCCTTCCTGGGAATCCCCAGCTCTGGGGACCACTGCCATAAGTCAGTGGGTCTTGGTCACTTTACAGCCCACAGGCTCTCCTAAAAACCAGACGGAAGCCCGTGGACCTGTCCTGGGCGCGCCCCAGCCTGGAAGGTGCAAGCTCTGGGCACAGGGCTCCCTCCGCTTCCTGTGTCCTGCCCTGGGTGTGAGCGCGAAGTGCTAATGGGTTACTTGACAGCTAATTGGTGCTAATGCGCTAGGTGGCTCTGGCCACCCTGTGCCTCCAGTCTGTCTGCGAGGACAAACTGGGAGCCCAGGGATAGGCTGCTCCTCGGCCTCTTGGGCTCAGCCTGCTGCTCCCCTCGTCCCTCAGGCTCCGCTGGACTCCAAGTGTTCTGTGTCCCTCCCATTCCTCCAGCTCCTCCCTGCTCAGGAGAAGGAGGCAGCCATCATCCAGAGTCAGAACACGGAAAAGCCGTGTGTCCTGTAGGAAGGTGGGGACCAGCAGGGCCCGTGTGGTGCAGAGCGTGCAGGGGACCTTTCCTGAGCTTCTGGTCCTGGTCCTGGAGTTCAGCTAAGACATCTTAATTGATGACATGTAGGCAACATTGTATCCCAAATCACAAGGTTTTCCAAGTACATTGTTTATCCAGTCGTCAGAGTTCCCCTGGTGAAGCGTAGGCGCTGGATACATACATTCTAAGGGTTTATAGCATGCACGGTTTTTCATGATAAAGTGAACCGACGAAAATCATCAGTCAGGGTCATTACCCTTCCATTAAGCACAGAGTTGAAGCACAACTTGTGGCTGATGAACTCAAGTCTCATTCTCCACCTCCCTGTGGGATCTGATAGCCCAACATAGAATAAAACCCTGATTCACAAGGATAGATGGTTGCAAAAGGAAGCAAGATTCACCCCGAAGTCTCAGGACATGATTCAGGTAGTAGGAACTCTCCCCAAGGCCCAAGCACATCAGACTTGACTGTCATGCCAATTCGTGCTATTGCCCTTTGGCATGTCCTGAGGATATGATGGGCCTGAGCACATGCTTTTACTACAGGTTTAAGAATTGCTAAAATACATAATGAATAGGATGTTTTCAGCACAAGATTGAATTTGAAAACCCTGGAGTGCAACTTGGAAACCACCTTTGCCCAAGGGTGTCGACAGGTAGAGAGGCTGGTGAGATTTTTGGTGACTGATTCCAGTCTCTGGGCCATCATCTGCCTGCTCCCTGAGGTCCACACAGATCCTCTCTTCCCTTGGCAGTCAGGAGCCAGGGTTCGCCTTGTTGTCTGGCCACTCCTGGACATCTTGCGTGGGGCTGCCCCGTTGGCTCTGCTGTGTGGCTGGGTGGTTGCATTGGGCTTCTGGCTCCCCCTTTCCAAGGCTTGGCCTGTCCCTGTGTGACCCCGACATGGGCTCCAGGTTAGGGGGTTTTGATTGGGTGCAGGACGCTTTGCCTCTTGGCCAGGTGCTCTGACCCCGAACACTTCCAGCCAGGTCTGTGGATGGGTCTGTGCCTTTTCTCTGTCTGTGGAGCTATTGCTAGCAGGGGTGGGATTCAAGAAAGGCTTAGGGCTTATCCCAGAAGGGCGTATTTCTATTTGGAGAACGCACTTAGGAAATTACAATGGTGTTTGAAAGAAGTACACAGTGAGTGAATATGGATAAGGAGAGTAGTGACCCCTACCCCAGCCCAGGTGTGCTCAGGCGGTCCTGGTGGGCGTGAGCATGTGCGCTCCCCAGACAGAGCCACCTAGGACGTGGGAAAGGCATCCACATGAGGACGGGACTTGTGTGCTGGCACCACACTGTAGCTGTGTGCCGGGCAGCACATTAGGAGGTGCAAGGGCAGAATGGTTCCTAAGGAGCAGACACCAGAACCCTGGTTGAGCATGGCTCTGCAGTGGGCCGTGGCTACAGGGTGAGCCAGAAACATGCACTCAGTCTCAGCTTGATTTCTCCCTTGAGCAATGGCACTTAAGGGAGCCAGGGGGCACAGCAGACTGAACTGAACCTCAGGAGGAAGGGAAGGAGTACGGAAGGGGGCCAGGCCTCCGAACCATCCCTCCCCTTCATGGGAGGTGGTGTATTGTCTGTTCAAAGAAAATATCTCTAGCTCCTAGATGAAGAGAGAAGAAAATAAAATCATCAATGACCCAGGGATGGGTTGTCGTGTGGGCATCCGCTTCTTAATGCACTTTAAATTCAGACTCTGGTAGATTCTTCTTTTTTCAACAGTGTGAATTTTGGGGTGTGTTTTCTTTCCTAGATGAAGATCTTATCGCGGGTCTGGGAGGGAAACTGCTCCAAGAGTGCAATGTTTGGGGTCTGTGGACCTCATTTCCCCAAGTCTTCCAAAGATTTGGGGAAAGATTCCTTCTCCCACAGGAGTGGGACAGTAGCAGCTGTTTTCCAGGGTCCCTGAGAGGGTCACTGTGACGTCACTAGCAGAGAGCCTGGCCAGGGAAACCCCAGGTAGAACTGCTACTCACACTCCCCTGCCAAGCCTCGGGTGGGGGGCGGACTCAGCAGGACTGAGCTGGGCCCCTGCAGGACAGCTGGGGTTGTGTGGGAGTGCCGGCCAGAGGCCTGGGGCTCTGCTATTTTCAGGTCATGTTCTTCCCAGGTTCCCAGGGGTGGACATGCATCCATGCCTCTGGTAGGGTCCAGCTCAGGCTTTTTGTTTTAGATGTTGATGGACCTTTATTCTATTTATTTACATGCGGTGCTGAGGACCAACCCCAGGCCTCACTCTTGCCAGGGAGGCGCTCCACCACTGAGCCCCAGCCCAGCCCTCCAGCGCAGGCTTTTTAATAGGTCCTGATGGAGGAATTTGCATTTGGGGGACCTTTTGTTCGAGGTCCTGGGCATGACCTCCTAGGAACTGGAAATCCTGTTGAGGTTGGGTTACAGAGTGTGTTTTGCTGTCCAGCGGGGCGGTGCTCACTTGGGAGGTCAGCGGGTCTCTGCACACGTCTGAGACCCCCTTGCTGTGCCAGACAAAATTCTGGTCCCTGCTGGACCTCCCTGAGTTCTCGTGCACCTCGCCAGCTGTCGTCCTGGAGGCTCAGGGACCGTGCCAAGTGCAGGCACTGTCTGTCATGGTGGAGGTCATCAGGACCTGGAGACGGGCTCCGAGTGCAAGTGCCTAGGCTCCCGGACCCTCTTCTCACGGCTTCCAGGCAGGGGCCCCGGGCCATGCTGGCCAGGGGCCTGGCTTTCCCTGCCGGGGTCCTTGCTCTCTCCAGAGCAGGTGTAGGCCCCCGTCTTTCCCCTTTATGTTCCCCGCCCAGAGATTCTGCTGGAGGTGGAGGTCCAGGGGCCTGAATGCCGTGGAGGAGAGTCGTAGGCCCAGGCGGAAGAGGCTTCCCAGGATGGAATGAAGGTTTTCAACACCTGCGTCTTCTCTTTCTCAGTCAAAGCCCAGCTGTGGTCTGGGATCAGATGTTCTTCTGTCTATAATTAATTCCGCTGCCGTCCGCCGCTCCACGGTAGTGCTGGCATTGTTCTTGAACACACGCTCAGGAGCAGCCCATCTAGGTCACGGGGTTTGCTTTCGAGGGATGTCTTTGTTCAAGTTCAGGTCACCGGCTTTTCCAGAGCAGTTCCACAGACTCGCTTTTTCTATTCAAGGGCGGACTTTGATGACACTGCGACATACTCGGCAGTGGCCACCAATGGGCACGGACAGGTGTCAACCAACGCTGCGGTGGTGGTGAGAAGTGCGTGCCCACCCGGGGGGCGGCCAGCCTGGGCCCTGCGGGTCTCTTTCTTTGCCATGTTTACCTGATTGTCCTGCAGGGTTCCGAGGCGACGAGGAGCCGCTCTACTCCGTGGGACTCCCAATCGGACGTGAGTGGGGCTGGGGTCTGGGAACACGTGTGCAGACAGCCTCCAAGGGAGAACTTGTTGCCAAGTAAGGTCAAGTCTTAGTTTTGAAGTTATATTTTGTTAGACTCCTAGGTTTAAAACATATACAGTTGGTTTTCCTCCGACACGCACCCCTTACACCCCTGGCAAATGTACCTTTGGGATCTGGTCTGCCGACACTGCTGGGTCTAGTTAATTCGTTTGATGCACTAAAAATGACACTATTGATGAATGACCACTGTTCATTTTGAAACTAAGGAGCGACATCTGAGGCCTCAGTTGGGTATGAGGTGGGGAGTCGGCCCTTTGCCTAAGCCCAAGGCTGGGGTCTGAGCTCGCCTGAGAGACTGATCTGACTCTGGGATGCTCGTCTGCTTCCACCTGGCTCAGCTCGGCTGCTCTAACAGTCCTGTGGCTTGTGACTGAACAACAGGTGCTGATTTCTCAGGGTTTTGGAGGCAGCAAGCCCAAGACCAGGGCACTGGCAGGATGGGTTCCGGCAAAGGCCACCTCCTGGTTTGCAGATGGCACGTCCTTGCTGGGCCCACACCCGGCAGGGACCAGTCCTCAGGCCTCACTCAGCCCTGCACCTCCAGAGCCGCCGTCTGCTAGCCTGTGGGGCTGGGCTGCAGCCTACGATGTGTGGACACATGTTTGGGCCGGCAGGGCTCCCGAGAGGGGCGCAGTTTGAGGGGGAGCTCTCTGCTGTGTCGGGCACCTCTGAGCGGAAGCCACCACGGCACTGGCTGTCCCACTTGTTCCTGCAGTGCCCCTGTCCTCGGTGATCCCGTACACACACTTCGATGTTCAGTTCTTGGAGAAATTTGGAGTTACCTTCCGAAGAGAGGGTGAGACGCTCACGCTCAAGTGCACGCTGCTGGTGACTCCCGACCTGAAGAGGGTGCAGCCACGGGCCGAGTGGTACAGGGACGGTGAGTGTCTGGCCGCCCGCGCTGAGAGTGCTGGGCAGCAATGATCCTTGATGGTTGCATGGGTCGGCCTTCCCCCTGCCACTGGCTTGCTGTGGTGGCAAAGCCACGCCAGGGACTGGTGGGGGGGGGGGCTTGGCAGCCGACACTGACCTTGAACTTCATCTGGGAAAACCCTGGAGAGGTAGTGAGGCGCTTCCTGAATCCAGACATGTCTGTGTGGTGTCCAAAGCCCCATGCAAGCGCTGCCCACACTGAACCCAGAGGAGTCGTCCACACATGCCCCGCCCAGCCGTGGCTGGCCACTGTCAGGGCGAACTGTGAGCTGGCATGGCTCTCTGTGTGTTGAGGGACAGCCAGGTGGCTCTGTTTGTAGAGGAGGGGCTGCCATGACACCTGGCCAGCTTCCTCACTGGTGAGACACCCAAGACCATCCAGTGTGACCAGCCGGGGGGGCTGCAGCCATCCATGGAGACACCAAGGATGTTCCAAGGTGGAACAGCCCTGTTCAAGGCCCGGATCCAGCCAGGTCTGCTGAGGTCCTATCCAGAGTCTTACGGTTGCTGCATGCCTGTGACCACGGGAAGGCCTTCCCCGACAGGAAGCAGGCTCCAGGAGGCCTGCGGGGAGGAGCCCCGGGAGCCTGGGAGCCTGTTTCAGGCCGTGCTGCAGGACCCTGCCCACATGGTCAGTGTCTGGCTGGCCCTTGCCCTGACTAGACGGTGCCTTCCCTCCAAGCCCTCATGGGGGCTCTGGCTCTTCTCTTGGGCACTGTCGCAGGCCCCCACTGCGTGGTCTCACCCAGCCTACTCACCCAAAGGCCGCCCCTAACACCACCACATGGGGTTAGGATCTCAACTTGAGTTTTGGGCGGACCTAGGTCAGTCCCTAAAGCTAGTCCTTTTTTTCCTCCCCAATTTTATTTATTTATTTATTTGCTCCTTTTAGTTATACATGATACTAGAATATTTTGACATACTATGCATACATGGAGCATGACTTCCCATTTTTGTGGTTGTAGGATGTGGAGTTACACCACTCAGGTATTCATATATAAACATAGGAAAGTTATGTCCAATTCATTCTACTGTGTCTCCCATTCACATCCCCGCTTCCTTCCCCCCACACCCCCCTGTCCAATCCCATGAACCAACACTTCCCCCACCCCAATTTGGCCTTTGGTTTTTTTGGATTGGCTTATTTCATTAGCATGATAGTCTCTAGTTCCATCCATTTACTGGCAAATGCCATAATTTCATTCATCTTTATGGCTGAGTAATATTCCATTGTGTATATGAGCCACATGTTCTTTGTCCATTCATCTATTGAAGGGCACCTAGGTAGGGTCCATAGTTTTGCTATTGCAAATTGAGCTGCTATAAACATTGATATCCTAAATCTGGTCTTAGTTCAGAAATCTGTATCAAGGCTGGTTCTCCGCTGGTGTTTTCTGGTCTGTCATCTGTTGGACACAGCCACTGCTCATGGCCTTAGAGGGAATCCCTGCTTAGACAATAGGATTCTGGGCTTAGTGGGCCTCCTGGGCTGCTGCCATTCGGCCTGGGTTCTCTTGAGCACGGACACCCCTTCCTGCTACGTCTAGCACTTTGGTGGACCTCCCTGTGACTGTCAGGCAATGCCACTCAATTGCCTGCATCCTCCAGGTCTGCCCCAGGCTAGACGAGGCAGATACAGGGCGGCCAGCTGCGGGGCTCACATGCCCCATCTGCGCTCTGGCCCCACAGTGTCTTCCCCGCAGCCAGCTCCACCCTGAGCCCCAACTCTAGTGACAAATGGAATGCACAAGGCCTGGCTGATGGCTGTTGCCCTGGGTGTGGGGACAGGAGAGGGCAGACCAGAGAGGGCCCCTGCTGTGGGGCTGAGTTCTGAACAGAGGGGGCAGAGGGCCAGGGAGCTGGTCAGGGAGGGGAGGTTGGCAGGAGGACTGGACGAAGCCAGGGCGCCGCTGTGAAGGTCAGAGAGCTTTCCGGGCAGGAAGCAGCCTGGGGGAACACGGTCTCGTTCTCCTGGGGCCTGAGAGAGCTGTGCTGGGGCATTGAGAGGTGGGTGATGCAGAGTGGCCCTGTTGGTCCCCAGGGGAGGTCGCGTGGGCGGGAGGGCGTACCACCTGATGCCTGGGGAGGTCAAGGGTTGCCAAGATGGACCTGTGCGGATGCTCATGCCAGATGCAATGCAAGGGCATCACCCCGTTAAGGCGAGGAGAGAGCCCACGGGAGGAGCGCCTCTCGCCCGTCAGGTTTGGTCCAGGAAGGCCTTTGCTGGTGTGACCAAGATGGAGAACTCTGCCGCGTTAGACCGCTAGTCTCTCCCCTTGTGTCCTCTGTGAAGTTGGTGTGCTCTCAGGGCTCCAGCCAGGCTCTCTGGAAATGCGTCCCTTGGCTGTGGGGTGCAGGTCACTGTGGCCCCAAGCTCACCTCCGGTGCAGTGTTGCTCCGTCTTTGACTGTGGTTGCTGTCCCCTGGTTGTGTGGGTAGGTATGAGCCACTCGGTGACACAAGGAGGAAGGGGATGCATCTCTCTGTCACGCGCTCCTCTCCTGCAGGGTAGAGTTTTATCACAGGGCATCCCACCGTATCTTTATTTTATCTGCCGTGTGTCAGCTGCTATACTAATTCCTAAATAGCACAGTAGTTATTCTTCTACCTCATTAGCCACATAGGAAAATAAGAATGGGTAGAACAGCCCAGTGTGTTCTTTTTTATTACATATTTGCTGTGGTTATTCAGAGGATTCGGCCTCTTAGGCACCGAGAAGCAGAGGTTAGACTCTGTTCACTAAGGGTCAGGGTATTGCTGAGCTCTCGTTCAAGTTGATACTATCAGTTTTTAAAATTAAAAAATGTAAAGAGCTCCTTTTTCTTGTGAAAGATACAATATATGTTTATCGCAAGCAATCATCCCCCAAATTGTGATTTCTCCACCCCAAGCTGACCGTGATCGGTTGGCTGCATGACGTGGTCCTGTCCACATGGACTCCTTGAAAGGGAACACTGCTCACGGAGAAGTCTCCTGCTGTGGCGGCTGGGCGCCCTGTGGGTGCTTGCCGTCCTGGCCCGTGTGCACCCCTGAGCTGGTTTGTGGCTTTCCTGTTGTGAGTCTTTGTGGGACAAAATGCTCACCACACCCCCTTTTTCTTTCCTTGGAACAAAGCCTGAGGCCCGTGTTTGGTGCTGGAATCTGCACCCGTGTTAGGGTTCTTGATGCGTGCCTCCTTTCTGCACCACAAAAGAAAGCACCTTTTGCTCCTCTCACGGGCCCATGCTGCCCTTCTTGGTCGAATTCTGTGGGTGTGAAACATTTCTCATTTTTTCCTTTGTTTCCCTAAGTCCCGGACTGAGCATTTCCCCATAGGCTGGCCTGCCGTCTGCATCTCCTCTTTCACAATCTGCATTTTCACATCCTTGCCTTATTTAAACATTCTTTGTCGTGTTGATGGATCTTCATTTTACTTATTTATATGTGGTACTGAGAACCGGGCCCAGCGCCTCACTCACGCCAGGCCAGCTCTACCACTGAGCCCAGCCAGCTGGTCACTGCCTTTTGATGCGTGGGTGGGTTGGCATCTTGTCCTTCCCAGCCACAGTGGTGAGGACCTTCCCAAGGCCAGCCCTGGGGTGGGCTCTTGCCCGCTGGAGCACCATCCAGTAGGCGCTCCTGAGTACCTGCTGGGTGCCGGAGGGGGCGGGGGAGCAGGCTGTGTGCTGAGAAGCAGGGCCCACAGGGAGCCTGGCTGGAGAGGGCGCGCTCAGGGCTCGGCTGGGGCCTCTGCTCCCCCCGGCAGCTCTTCCCACTGCGCTTCTCTGTGCGTGTGCTGTGCTGTGACTGGACTGTCCTGCCTCTGGGAGATGTCTCCAGCAGCCACTTGGTGCTCCTGTGCGTCGCTGGGAGGCTTCTGAGCCAACCTGAACTGGATGCTCTTTCAGATGTGCTGCTGAAGGAGTCCAAGTGGACCAAGATGTTCTTTGGAGAAGGCCAGGCGTCGCTGTCCTTCAGCCACCTGAACAAGGACGACGAGGGCCTGTACACCCTGAGAATTGTGTCCCGAGGCGGAGTCAGCGACCACAGCGCCTTCCTGTTTGTCAGAGGTGGGGCTGGGGCACGGCCTGAGCCTGCAGAGAAGGCGGCCCCACAGCGAGAGGGTCCGAGCAGGGGTGCGGGAGGGGCGAGGAGGCCGCTTTCCTTGCAGACCTCCCTGACGCAAGGCAGGCACTGCCCGGGCCCGCTGGTCAGCTGCCCTGAGAGAGGAGGCCACATAAGTCAGAAGAGACGTGGCGTGGCCTCCCACCCATCCCCACCTTCACCAGGGGTGGAGGGACCCTGGGAGTTAGTTTGGAGCCAGAGACGTGTCCAGCCTGGGGAAGCCAGTCAGGCACCCCCCTTCCTGCCAGCTCACAGAGACGGGGACAAGGCAGCGCTGCAGCTCCCATGGCCCAACTTCAGCTGGACCCATGTCTAGGACATCCCAGCACAATGACCAGGAATTCCCCAAGCTCCGGGTCAGGAGGGTCCCCCGGTGGGTCAGGGCAGGGCTCTGAATCCTGTTTGTGGAAAGAAAAACAAGATTCAGGACGTGCCAGGCTCAGTATCGGCATTATACAGGTGTTACCCCCATGTGTTCATGACACAATATGTGACGGGAGCGTGTGCCGGGTAACAGCACTCACAGCACGTAGTACGTGACATGATAACATAGGCATAAAGTGTGCGCAGAACACATCACACTCCTCCAAGGCTCGAGGCCCGGGGCCCAGCCTTAATCACGCTGCAGCTGGAGACAAGTTCCCTCTGTGAAGCCACAGGCTCTGCACTGGGAAGGGGCTGTGTCCTTCCTCAGCGTCTGCCCATGGCCTCCCCTGCACCACCCCGTTGCCCTCTGCAGGCTCCCGAGAGACACAGTGGATGCTGCCCAGTGGTAGCTGGTTGGCTGCTGCCCTGGTCCGACTGTCCAGTTATCCATCCTGATTGGCAGGCCTTACCTGGGCTCAGGGTTCATCACATCATGTGACGTCATCGCCACGGCACATGAGCAGGGCTGCAGCCCAGGTGTGGGGACCTGAGATGCAGTCAGTGTGCCCATGTGGCCGCCTTTGGGCCAGTGTTTAAGGGAGGGCTCCTTCATTAGGGAACAGCTCAACACCAGGACACCGACCTCACCTTCCACACTTCCCCCAGACCGTGAGAGTCGGCAAGGCGGCGACCTTAGACCCTTCAAGGTCTGGCAGGCTTCATTAGGATGGCATTAAATGTGGCTTCATTCTCTTGCATTCTTCTGGAAAGATATTTCACCCCATTACAGTGTGATGATGCGACACAGCTCGGACTGCCTTGCTTATCCAGCAGGAGGGGAACGTGCCCACGTGGGCACTTCACCCGCTGATGACTTCTGGAGATGAATGTGAGGGAGAGTATGGGCCAATGTCCAGAAGCCCTCAGCTCTTCAGATGCTGGGGAGATTGTGTGGGAAGCCGTGGGCTTACCCTGCTGAACGTGCTCCAGCCATGCCTGCCTTAAGCCCACCTCTAGACAAGGAAACGAGATGCCCAGAGTGTCAGCGGCAAACACCTCTGCTCCCTCAGCACAGCCAGAGTTAAGACCTGAAAACATCACCCAACTGCATCACGGTCGTAATGAGTCTGTAAAAAGAACAGGTAGCGCAGTGACCCAAAGTTTTGCTTACAACTTCCAGAAAAAAAAAAATCCCTCCCAATTTTAGGGATTTTGAAATGTGAAAGTGTCTAAGGCAATATTTCTCAGGCATTAAAGTGCTGACTCATCAAATCTTTGACAACGTGCCCTTACGTGACCACATGAAACTAAGAAAAGGTGAACCTTAACCTCAGATCCAATCAAAAAGTCACAGACTTGAGAGTCTTGCTGAGGGCTCAGTGTTCCGAGTTTTAAAACAACTCCCAAGCGCTTTGTATTTCTTGGCACTGACCCGCCAGAGGATGGACGGGTCTGAGTGACCGAGACGGAGATGGCAGATCTGAGTCTGGAGGAGCAGGGACCAGGCTTGCAGTGACCCTCACTTTAAGTGACAGCGATCATGTCTTCCCACGCAGACGCTGACCCGCTGGTCACAGGGGCTCCAGGAGCACCGATGGACTTGCAGTGTCATGATGCAAACCGAGACTATGTCATCGTCACGTGGAAGCCACCCAACACCACCACCGAAAGCCCTGTCCTCGGCTACTTCATTGACCGGTGAGTGGGCTCGGCTTTCTTCCTGTGACGGAAGCACCTGAAATTAACGTCAGCACAGACAGCAAATTCGGGTACATTTACAAATGCAAGCCGACGTTGCTCTTCCTGACTGGCTCGGGAACATCACTACTTGGGTATCTAACGCTCTTGACTAAGTGGTTGGGAAATATCGCCTAGTGGTCTGAGCCCAGGGTAAGCCCAAGGCTACTTTGTGTTGATCTTGGAGCCTTGTTGGCCGGTGGCACCCAGTAACAAATCCAGGCATGCTCCACCCTGGCAGCCCATGTGCTGAGTGTCCCCCTGGGCCTAGAGCAGAAGGGGTGCCCATGTGGCAGGCGATGCTCGGCCCCCACCCTGAGTGTCAGCACGGCAGGAGCCACACCAGGTCACAGTCCCCACAGCTCTGGTCTCTTGTTCTATTGAGTAGGAAGGTTTCTTCTGCTTTCCAGGTTTAGCTCAAAGGGTAAATACTGGATTTGTCTTTGTATTAATAACTTAAATTTAGACCATCATTAGATCCCCTGGGGTTTTAGCTCTTTGATTTTCCTTTATTGGGTTTAATCCTCAGAGCCTGGGAGGAGTACTGAGCTGGCCCAGTGCATTTGTTAGATGTGGAGTCCTTGGTCATACGTTTCAGCCATTGGAAGAGATGGCTATTATAGAAAGCGAATTTAGAAGGGGGGCAGAAGGTGCAAACTCTTGGGTTACAAGAGCGGTTCTGGCAGGGATTTAAGATATTATGGATATGACAGTAAAATCGGTGGTTTTTTGGGAAAGAAATCAGTTGGTGTGGCTTTTTGGCTTAGGCAGATGGGATTCTCTTCTCCAGCCCAGTGAAGCCCTGTTTAGCTAGGCATCCTCCATCCAGAGACCTGGGAGCAGGCAGCAGACCTGAAGAGTACCGTGTTCAGGGCTTCCCTGAATCGACAAGCCAGCCACCCCTGGGCGTCACATTCCTTCACACACCTTTCAGTCAACAATCCACGCTCCTCCCCCCACTGAAACCTATCCAGAGCCACAGAAGGCACGTCCTTCCTCCGGCCTCCACCCTGGACCTGCTGGCTGTGTTCTGAGTCAGTCTGCTGCAGACCCCAGGGCTGACCATGCAGGACTCTGGCTGGCACAGGCCAGGGTGCATGGATCGGAGAACCTTCTGTCTGTCCTGGGTAGCTGGGGAAAGGAGTCGGTTTCTCCTGACATGAATGCACCCTCGGCTGACGTTCTCGTGGGCATTTAACATGAAGCTTTTATACTTGGATTTCTCGACCACTGAGAAATGGGGGCTAATCTTTCCTGCATTCCAGGCTCTGGTCAGAACTTATTTCCAGGTATTTCTGGACAGAAATATCTTAACGTTATTTGGTGCACTGTAAGTCAGCGTCCTGGGAGAATCTGTCCCCTGGCTCAGCTGGAGAAGGTGCATGTGGGGACACAGAGGGAAAGGGGCTGCTTTGGCACGCAAATTGGGAAAAGAACTAGGGAGGTTAGAGCTGCAATAACTGCTTGCGGCTATTGTATCCAAATGTGTTTGAAGGCAGGATGATCTCAAGCTGTAGAGTATGAGGACTCAGTAACTTTTCTATCTTCTGTCTATCTGGATATGATTCCTATCTGCTGTAGGAGGTATTTATAAAGAGGTAGAGAAAGATACTGCGTTTCCTGAGTAGCGCTGTCTTCCAGTTTGTTATTCTTCTGTTGTGGAAATCCGTATTTTCACGGCATGGATTTTGCCCTGTGGGAATCTCCAGGAACAACTGAAATGTGAGGATTCGCCTGTGAATATCTGGTAGTTGGCTGTGAGTGTTGTTTTCTACTTTCCCCCTGTTTTTATTTGAAGATGTGAAGTGGGAACTAACAACTGGGTTCAGTGCAACGATGCCCCAGTGAGGATCTGCAAGTACCCCGTGACGGGACTTTTCGAAGGACGGTCTTACGTGTTCCGCGTGAGGGCCGTCAACAGCGCAGGCGTCAGCAGACCTTCCCGGGTCTCCGATGCTGTGGCTGCCCTTGACCCTGCTGACCTCAGAAGGTTACAAGGTGGGCTGGGGGCATGTAAGTTAAAGGACGACTGGGTGACTTGCCCTTTCCCTGGGACCCTCCATGTGTGAGCCTCAGGAATGCTGCGAGAGCCGAGCACTCTGGGATGTACTCCCGCCCCAGGTCTCTGTCAGGGTACTGCAGAATGCGGGCAGCCAGGCTGACATCTACACTTTCCAACCAGTGCTTCCTGTTCATGGGGCTCTGCCCTGGAATCCCTTCTCAGCCCACAGATGACATAATCACAGCACATAATGGGGCGCCGGGCCTTGAAGCCAAACTGCCCTGAATCTGAATCTTTGCTTCATGTGATACAGGTTCCTTTCCTTAATGGCATTGGACCCTTAATTGTGGCTTCATTCGAGCCAGGGTACTTTCCTTACCTGCCAGGTTCTTTGGGTCCACTGTGAGGAGCCGAGAGGTGCTAAAATGGCCAGGAACCTTCCAGAATACCATCCCCGCCTATTCCCGGGGACTGGCTGTGTTGCAGGCAGACGCAGAGTGGCTCGAACCTTGCTCTGCATTGGGGCCGCTGACTCTTTTAGGCACCCTTGGGTGCCAGCTCAGCATCACCTTTTCTCTCTGCAGCGATTCACCTGGAGGGAGAGAAAGAGATTGTGATCTACAAGGACGACCTTGAAGGTGAGCAACTCCGGGGCACTCGGTTTCGGCTGTGCCTGCTCCATGGTTTAGGGTGCTGCTTAGAGACATGGAGGTCAAGACGTTCGCACGATGGGCACAGTCTTTCCAAGTGGGAAGGAAACTGCAGTTGAGTCTGCAGGCTTCAGAACCTCACTGTTAAAACAGGCAAGTGAGGCCGAATGAGGAGGGAGACTGAGGGCTGTGGCGGCCTGGCTCTCCAGCTGGGTTTCAGAGCATGCGTCTGGGGACCACGAAGGGAGGGCAGACTGAGCCTGAGATCCGATAGCACTGGCCTGGGTCAGTCTGAGAGCTGGGTCCTGTCCTAGAACTCTGTTAACAGAAGTGTTCTATTCCCCTTTTTTTAAAGCAAAAAATTCATTCCTAACATTTAAACTCAAATGGACTGAGTCTTTTCTGTGGAATGACGTTCGGTCGGAAAGTTCCTGTCTTTCCTTACATTTGATATTGTGGACGCTTCTCCTTGATAACTTCTCAGAGGCAGCTAGAAAGAGTAGCTAAGGAGACTCCAGGGTTAGTGCTCACATCACAGAGTACAGGAGGTGAGATTCTGGGTCAACCTGGAGCCACTGGCCCAGAGAGGTACTTCTTGGAGCTTCTTTATCAACTCTGTGTTGGAAGAGCTTCTTCCCTGGGACAGCCGCACATCTGGGTTTTGCTGATTCGCTTCCGATTTTGACGTGTGCAGTTTGGCGTGTGGGGGCACTTTCTTATGCCCTGGAAAGATTCCTTTCTAGGGCCCAGGGTGAAGGTGTCTCTCGGCTGCCCACAAGGGGAGTTAGGTGCTGAGGAATGCCCTCGAGGGCTGTGCACAGGTGCCGAGGCAGCACCCGAGCCCTGGACACCTCCACGCCAGGACCTTAGACACCAGCAGGGGTGCTCCATAAATAGGAACAGAAGGCAGTGTCCTGCGCAGGCTGACCTCCGACTCCCAGCCTCCTTCCCCCAGCCAGCACCGCGCCCAGCGCACAGTCACGCTCTACCTTGCTTTGGTGGTCAGAATATAGAGGCTTGCGTGATGGAGAAATGACTCCGGGCTGTACTGGAGAGATTTCCTGGACGCAGGCCAGCCTTGCAGGACAAGGGGTTCTGGTGTGCCCAGGGCAGGGCAGTTCTACCTCAGGGGAGATGGGGTCAGTGGAGAGATGCAGTCTGCCCACCCAGGGTGGACATATAGGAATTCAGACAACACGGCACAGGGAGAAGGTGTGACTTGCTTCATACATGTCACTGATCGATGAAACCCTCTGCGTAAAGGTCCTTGTGATGAGCAGTGGAGACAGGAAGTGACACAGACTCACAGGTCTTTTGGGGGCAGGGACCTTTCTAGCTATGCCTCTTGGTGGAGCAACTCTTACCTGTGGACGCTAAGTGCTGGTGTGCAAGGTGGGGCCAGCTCTCAGAGGCCCGGGTGCCTGGAGCAAAGCTTTAAGGACAGCTTCTCCTGTGCAGTGGGTGGGCAGCTCCTGGGCTGCCCTCCTCCTCTGCGAACTCCTGGGTGGGGTGGTGCTTTGTCCATGCCCTGGGGACATTTCCAAGGCTCTGTTTACACAGCTGGCCATGGAGGCAGAGGCCAGGACCCTTAGATGAGGGCTGACCTCCTGGGACATTGACACTGGCCGCAGTTCAGCCTCGCAGGGAAGGGGCTTTGCAAGCCCAGGACAGGGAACAGGCGGCTGCCGCGGTCTGAAGCAAGCCAGGTCGAAGGCTCTGGCTTGGCCACAGGAGCTGGAACACTTGTCGGCTCCCCGTGGTCATCTGACACTTGTCTGCTCCTGGTGGTGCCTCCCCTAACTAAAAGGTCCTCGCGAGGAGGACGCTCTACCGTGTTTCCAAGCAACTCGCCTGGGTCCAAGCATTTGCTGCCAGGGAGCTCCTTTTTCTACTCTTGTCTTTCCTTCACATAAGCTGATTTTAAAACATGGCGGTAGCCATTCCCTTTAGTGAGGTCCCTCTGTTGGTGGAGAATGGCAGCCTGGCTGCTGTGGGCTGCTCCCTGATCATTTTGGTCTCAGTTGGTCGGTATCTCCTTCAGGCCCGAGGTTAGAATGAACGCTCCTTCCTTGATATCGTCCACCTTGTCCAGTATTTCTTCAACGACTCTTTGGGAAGGCCAGGGCTGGCTCCTGCAGAAGGAAGTGAGATTGTCTGTGTTCTACTAATGGGCTTCCAAGCGTCCAGTGAACTGCCCTGAACCCGGCTGTGTGAAGCCCAAGTGCCTGCCAGCAGTTCTCTCTGGGTTCTGCCGTTGGCCTTCCTGGCTGGGCGTCCTCTTGAATTCTGGGTTCTACAGATTCCAGCTCAACTCAGGTTTCTGTGGCTGAGAAATGTCTCCTGGGTGGTCATGGTGTGCTCAGGTTGAGGAACAAAACTCGGGATTTGGACTCCGAAGACCCAGGCTTGGAGTCCAGTTCAGCTATGGTGGTTGTGGGCTCTGGAAAGATCCGGGCTCCATTTGTGCATTCTGACGTTGAACACGCTGACTCCTGTCTGAAATCCACTGAAATCTTGCTCCATGTCTAAGATGATGGCTGTGGAGGCTTTGCTAAACAACACCTGGATGAACCGTATACGCATACACACGCGTATAATGTATGTATACACACATGCAGTGCGTACACGCACACGTGTAGTAATGCACACATAGTGGTAGATATGTATGTGTGTAAATAAGTGTTTATATATGTATAGGTATATATAATTATTTATTTATTTTTTTTAGTTTGCAAAACCACTTTCTCCTGAAAGCACAACCCCAGCGTGTGGGAGGAGCTAAGCTATGTCTTCTCCCACTCTCTCTGTACTGCTCTGGTGCGCTGGACGGGGCTCCAGGGAGGCCTTCTGATAGGAAGCAGAGGCCAAGGGCAGCGTCACTGACTAGCTGCTGGGAGGCATGTGCTTTTGCCTCCCTGGGTGACACAGAACGTCCCTGACTCAGGAGTCTCACCCCGCGGGGGCCTCCTGCTCACCAGGACCCCGTTCTTTTTCCTTGCCTTGGAGTCAGACAAGGCATTTCTCATTCCACTTTCTCTGGCTCTGCCTCTGCCTCTGCCCCCACACCTGCTGGTCAGCTTTGTCTTCCCCTCTCTTCTTGGGAGCTACTAAAATTCCCACGATCCATCTTTGGGAGCTCAGCGTGGGGTTCCCGTGTCTCCCCCAGCTGGGATCTCTGGGTGTGGACAACATGTGTGGGTTCAGGGAGGCCAGCCAGGGCCCCCCTCCACTCCTCTGCTTCTGCTGCTGCACTCTCCTGGGACACGCTGGCTCCTACTTGAAATCCAACCCACTCACCAGAATGATCCTAGATCAGACCGGCGCTCCGTCTAAAGTGCACTGTGCTCATGAAATGAAACCCAATCTTGTTTTGTGCTGTTTCCATGTGGCTGTTCAATTCCTCGCCTGCAGCTGGGTCCCAGGGGAGCAACTGGATATTGTGAAGGGCACAGAGAGGTCCTGGGGACAGTTCAACCATTCTAATTATGTGCTAATCTAATTGGAAGCTCACAAGATTTTATTTCACAATTAAAGGGGCCACAAGTCTGGAAAGCCTCCACCCTTCAAGAATCTCTTATAAATTCCAGTTAGATCTCTAACACCTCACCTCGTTTTTAAAAAAGTGAGATCAGAGGGGAGGCGTGCCGGATGTCTCTGGTTGCAAATACTCTGTCCTGGTCATCTGCTTATTAATGTCCCTGCAGAAGCTCAAGCACACAGGCGTAGCTCAGGGTCCTGGCGAGTGTGCACAGACCCTGTGGGGGCGGGGGAGAAGCAGGTGTGTCAGGAGCTGACTTGTGAGTGGGGTGCTTGAGGGCACAGGGGAGGAAAGCCTGGGAGGGTTGTTAGCTCCAGCACGGTGTCCACAGGCTGCCCGGGCAGATGCAGGTGGCGGTCTTCCTGCACACGTTCCCAGGGGGGTGGGAGCTCGTGCTGGGGAACACTGACTCCTTTCTGGCAAACCCTTTCCCCTTCCAGCTTTCGGATGACACCTTGTAAATCAGAGAGAAGTAGCTCGACTATCTGTGAGGTGCCTCTGCCCTGGCTCTGAAACCGCGGCCCTGGGTTGCTGGCTTTCCCGGCGGCTCTGTGGCAGCTGCAGTGCCCAGGCGGCACCACCGGCTGTGCCCAGGAAGCCCAGGGTTGGTGTTCACAGGGTTCACTCAGTTCCTTTCTCCTGCAGGTGACGTTCAGATCCCAGGCCCTCCCTCCAATGTGCACGCCTCGGAGGTCAGCAGAACTTACGTGGTCCTCAGCTGGGACCCGCCCACTCCCCGGGGCAAGGAGCCCTTAATGTATTTCATTGAGAAGGTAATCTCTTCAGACCCGGCCAGCAGACCTCCCGCTGTCCCTTTGCTGTGCTTGACAGAAGGGCTGGGTCCCACTGGTCTCCACAGACACTCACAGGGATAATGGGGGGGTGCAGAGTTGTGACTGTGGGGATGTCTTGGAGTGGGACCTGGCTCCAGGGGAAGGGGTCCTACCTGGGCTTGGCCACCCAGTGCAAGCAGAGCTGCGGCTCTCCTCTCTGGTCTCCATGTCCAGCTGAGCCCGAGGGATCTGCATACTTCCTGCAGCCCCCAGTGCAGCAGGTCCTGAGAAATGCAGATGGCCCTGCTCAGGCCTGTGCACCAGCCATATGCCCACTGGGTGGTGGTCTTTAGAGGGAACCGCCTGGTGGAGCAGGCTTAGGTTAAGGATCAGGCCAGTGGCTGAGGCTTTGAAGACGGGGACACACTTAGAGAAGGCAGAGTGCACTGCAGCCCAGGATGCCCACACGCGGGTACTGCACGTACACATGCACAGGTGCCCTGGATACAGTATGCCTTCTCAATCCGCCTGTTCTGTTGCATCGGCAATGCAGGCTGTGGCACTCGACTGATCTGGAGACCCACTGTTGGGTTGTGGGCCATGGTTGAACAACACTGTAAAGTCCTACAAACTCTGCAGCTAAGGTTTTGTGATTTGCTCAACGTAGAGCTCAGTGCATGGTGTGCACAAGTGGTGAGGGCGTAACTCTCAGTGTGAGCATGTGGCACACCACACAGCTCCATGAGGAGGTAGATGGAGAGGAACGAAGTATCAGACTGAGCCTGGCGACACCCGGCCCCCACTGGCCAGCATGCCAGCCACCCGGGCAGTGCTACTTACTATGCATGAGCAGGTGCCGTTGGCACCACAGAAGCACACAGGGCAGCCCACTCGCGGACTATCCCTGGTGGAGGCACCTCCTGCCCTCACGGCCCTGCTCTCTTCTGCCCGTGCAGTACCAAGAACCTGCGGACACGTTTTAGGAGGGTCCACCTCTGGGCCAGGGAGTCGGGGCCTTGGTTCTTACTGGCAGAGGCAAGGACGTGCAGACTCGGAGTGACGGGTGGGGGCTCCCAGGGCTCCTCCCTCCCCGTGTTCACCTCCTCCGACAGGAAACGTGCCTCCCTCCACCATCCAGCTGAGCCACGGGGCAGTCCTCAGGGCATCAGTGGCCCCTCAAGCAGCTGATTCCACAGAACCTTCCTAAAAGCTGTGGCAGTGCACACCTGTAATCCCAGGGACATTGAAGGCTGAGGCAGGCAGATTGCAGGTTCAAGGCCACCTGTGCGATTTAGGGAGACCCTGACTCAAAATAAAAAAGGACTGGAGATGAGTAAGTGGTAGAGCATGCCCGGGTGCCATCCCCAGGACTGCAGGATTTCAAAAAATGACTTTTACTTCTGCCAAGCCGAGAGGCGATCTCCCCTTTTCAGGTGAATGTCACTCCCAGGGCTGTGGCTGTTCCCCAAACACGCTGCTCTTCCTGCAGGCTGCAGCAGGCCCACACGCACCCCGTCCCTGGGCACCCCACCTTCAGAAGGCAGTTTCCCTCTGGAGGGAAAAATCGCGGGACATTTAATAGAGATTTGGAAGCCGTGACCAAGGAGACACATCTCCTGTGCAGTACAGAAATGTGGAGACTCGGGAGCCCTGGTGATGTTCAACTCACCATGGTTCCAAGAGATGAGATAGTGGTGTCACCCCGAGGGTCGTGTTGGCAGCCTGCCTCACGGCCTTTTATGTGTGGCACGTCACACACATGCCTCTTGTGCTATACAAGATGGCAGGACCCTGTCATCGGTTAGAGACCTTCACACCAGCATGCAGGTGGCCACAGGCTCTTCAGTACACACACACCTGGCGGCGCTCAGCTCTGGGTCACATGCCCATCACACCAGCACCCTCTAGGCAGCTGCATCAGGGTAAGAATCTTAACTGCAGTGTGAGCCACCGAGCGACAGTGGAGTTCCGTGAATATTCTCCCAACGTACCTTTAATTATATATAGGCCCTTCCGTTTTACGGAAATTGCAACCTGCATATTGATTCCTTTATGCTCCTAAAATTCCTTCACGGAAACAGAATAATGTTTATTAATAAAATTTCCAACCCTGGGCAATTTCTTACCCACTTCTCCAAATTGGCATCTCTTTCATATAATTAGCAAACGAGTCCTGTTGTCCTCTGTGTGGGACAGAGGCTCCCAATGTCCTCTGTGCAGGCAGGGGTGTCTTACCGTCCACAGTGCAGGACGGGTACATCCTGTGGTCCTCCGTGTGGGATGCCATGGTGTGGCAGCTGGATGCTGTCTTCCTTTGCCCTCCCGGGGTCTCTGGTTTAATTATGCCCTTCCCTCTGCAGTCTGTGGTTGGGAGTGGCAGCTGGCAGCGTGTCAATGCCCAGACGGCTGTGAGGTCCCCTCGGTACGCGGTCTTTGACCTTGCAGAGGGGAAGTCGTATGTGTTCCGCGTTCTGTCAGCCAACAAGCATGGCCTGAGCGATCCGTCGGAAATAACGCCCCCCATCCAAGCACAGGATGCCATTGGTAAGTGGTCATGGTGAGCAGCCAGGCTAGGGGACAGGCCAGCAGCAAGGTGACCTTGGAGACCAGTGGAAGAAATCCCTAATGTTGTGTGCACCACAGAGCACGTTGGTGTGGATCCCATTTTACCAGCAGGGCAGGGACTGAACCCAGTGGCACTTAACCACTGAGCTGCATCCTCAGCTCAACTCACCAGGTTCTGGTCAGTTCTCATCAGTCCTCCAAAGTTCTCTCTTGTCTCCATGAAATCAGCAAAGGGGCCGACAGTGGGTTCAGGCCAGGGTCCAGCCCTCAGCATGGTTCAGCCTCTTGACCGTGAGGCTTGGAAGACCCTCTTGGAAGCTTTCAGAAGTGAACCTTGGGAGGTTTGACTCGCAGTCCACGCTGAAGCCCAGCAGCTGGCAGGAGGTCTCCTACCCCTGGGCCTCCCACGAGAGCTGGCTTAGGATTCCCACTCTGGCCGCCTTCCAGCCATATTTCATGGGAAGGCAGATATCTGCATGAACAAGGCGGGGAGGCTGTGTGGGGAGTGGGCTCGTAGCTGCCCCAGGTCTTGGATGCCCTGGTTCAGTGCCTCAGGCTTCTAGGGCTCAAGTCCAGACCCACAGGCTTGACACTCCCGCCACCTTGCGGAAGCAGCCCAGCCTGGTTGGCTTATTGGCACACATGGAAAGTGACAGTAAGTGGCAACACGGGGGCGTGTGGCTGAGGTGGTGAGCTCAGTGGTTCTAGGGATGTTGGTGACACCAAGGGCTGAAATGCTGGTGGCCACGGCCCACGGGGGCCTGGCAGGGGGAGGAGGTCAGAGGGTCAGGCTGGCTCCATCCTGGCCCTTCCTCCAGGCACCCTGTTTGCTTAGAGGGTGAACTTGCGTTTGGAAGGCAGCCTGGCCCAGCCAGGCGAAGCTGTCCTTCCCGTGATCTTTCTGTGGACTGGTGCTGACAGTTCCTTTTGGGGGGTCGTGCGGGTGTGGGGAGAGACCCTGCAGCCCCATCTGCCTTGCTCCTTGTCCACGTTCCACCTGCAGCTCCCCCCAGCTCCCCATTCCTGGGGAGGCCAGCTCTCTGTGGCGACTCCTGTGTGCTGACCCTCTGTCTCCCTGCAGTGGCCCCTTCTGCCCCTGGCCGGGTCCTTGCTTCGCGGAACACCAAGACATCCGTCGTGGTGCAGTGGGACAGGCCGAAGCACGAGGAGGCCCTGCTGGGCTACTACGTGGACTGCTGCGTGGCGGGGACTAACCAGTGGGAGCCGTGCAACCACAAGCCCATCGGATACAACAGGTGCCCCACCTGCTGCCCCCGAGCAACACACTGCCTGGGCGGGCAGGCAGAGCACCCTCCCCAGCCCCAGAGCAGGGCAGACTGCTGGGACACCCCTAGACACCGTCTGTTAGGCTGGTCACAGAAAGGGGTGGGTGACTTAAAGCTCTGCCCACACAGTGAGCTGCACTGTGCCAGCTGCTCTCCACGGGGTTGATGTCTGACTTCAGACAGACTGCCCCCGTCTGAGCCTTCCTGCTGCCACGGAGGACTCTGCAGGAAGCAGGGGGTTAAGACGGTGGCTACGAGGGCCAGCAGCTCTGTTTTTCCATACTGACATTTTGAACTTGCCTCTATTTTTTCAATTATTACTGTAGTTGTACAAATTTGTGGGGTTCAGTGGAACAATTGGGTTCACACCCACAGTGTGCAATGACCCTACCTAGGCAGTGGTGCATGTTTCTGGGGTCTGCTGCGGCCTCTGTGCATGCAGACCTCAGGCAGCCCTGCTTCACTCAGCCCCGACTGGGAACGTGGGGAGGCCATGTCAGGCTGTGGCAGGCAGCACAGGGCCGAAGCTAGCACCGTGACTCCTGGAACTCACTACACCCGGGTCGTGCCGAGTGCGGTTGGTGGGCCTCTAAGAGGAAAATACAGGCAGCCAAACAATTGCCCTGTGGGTGGTTAGTAATGATGGGGTGGCAGTTTTCATTTTAAAATCTTTTTAAAAAGCATGCTATAAAAAGCTATGGTTAGCAAAGGCAGGAGGAATCGAGGAGAGCAAAGCTGGATGGTCCAAGGGTCCTTGGCCACAGATGGAGAAAGACCGAGCAGAACAAGAGCATCAGTCATGTTCTCACATGAGTGTCCACTACGTGAGCTGGGTAGCAATCACTGGGGCTCACGGATGCTCGCCACACGCAGGCTGGCTGGCTGCGTGCTTTCTTGAAGTTTCCCCTTGAAAGCTCATAATGCCACCAGAAGCAGGTCTCATCACACCCGCCGTACAGACAGGAGCCCAGAGCCCTGTGGGGCCGGGTCTGGTGAGGACACACTGTCTGCCAAGGGTCAAGGCGCTGTCAGCCTGTCCTGTCTGCAGTTTGGTTGCTTCTCTTTCAGTTCTAGAGGCATGTGGTTCCCGAGTGCCAGGAGCTGGATATTTATTTTCAAAAGGCCTTTGATCTGGACAAGACCCAGAAAATCAAAAGTAAAGGCAGAGGCTCAGAATCAGTGCTCTGGTGCGAGGTCGGCCGCTCCTGGTGTGTCTGATGCTGTGCTGCCAGATGTTGAATCAGTTAACAGAGACTGAACATGAAGGCCGCGTGGCGCTCTTGTAGGAGAGCTGGCTGGGTCTCAGTCCCAGGGGGCGATTTGTCTGAAGAGTGGGAATGAGCCTGCTGCAGGAGAAGGGCCTAGCTGAGCCTGTGCATGACCCTGTTCGTCTTCCCAGGTTCGTGGTGCACGGTCTGACCACGGGCGAGCAGTACCTCTTCCGTGTCAAAGCTGTCAACGCTGTGGGCACCAGTGAGAACTCCCAGGAGTCGGAAGCCATCAAGGTCCAGGCGGCCCTCAGTGCGTAACTTGTGGGTGGTCCTCGAGGGTGCCACGAGATCTGCGTGAATAAGCTCTCAGGGTGCCACTGCAGAGGACCGGAGGACAGGGTGGAGGCTGGCTGGGGAGCACAGGCCTTCTGCTGAAGCCTCTGGTCAGCTGGCTGCTGTGTGGAAATGCCAGCGTGGGGGGGCAGCAAGGGGGAGCCCCTAAATCCCCAATGGAAACAGACACCACTGTAGGCCGGCTTGATTCCCCAGGCCCCCATTCACACTAAAAGGCAGGCCGCAGGGCAGGACTTTCTCTTTTCAAAGTGTGTGTGAAACAGAACCACCAATGGCCTTTAACTATTATTTTATTGATTTTTTTTTGTACCAGGGACTGATCCCAGTGGCACTTAACCACTGAGCTGCATTCTCATCCCTTTTTATTTTTTATTTTGAGCCAGGGTCTTGCTAAGTTTCTGAGGCTGCCTATGAGCCTGAAATCCTCCTGCCTCAGCCTCCTGATCCACTGGGATTATAGTTGTGCAACACGTACCTGGGCTTCCAGCTATTATGAGCTTAAGGAACTTTAGCAATTCATTTTAGAAATCTTCATGTTTACGTCACCTAGTGACTGTATTCACGAATAGTGATGGTTAAAGGTGTTTATTACTTGTGAGTCAGGGTCTGTGAAGGCTGCTGTGGATCTTTCCTGCCGAACACACTGTATCTTTGGACACATTCATCGATGTTTCAAAACACAATTGTCACACATTTTGAATCAAGTATTTTCCTTTCACTTCTGAGAGACAGTTGTGGCTGTTTATTGTTTTTCATCTGCAATTAGATCTACAAACATTTTTGGAAGTTAAGGTTTCCCTGCTGGGATCTCCAAGGAACGTCGGATCTGACCATGTGCAGGGCTCCGGGGCGAGGAGTTAGTCCCATTTTTGCTTAAGGTCCTGGTTCTTCCCAGCTTTCCCAGGAGGGACGTCCAAGCACGCTTGTCTGCCTTCTCACCCCCTCCCTAGGGAGCGTGGGTCGAGGCTCCAGGTGGCTCAGTCAGGGAAGCTGTTGAATTCTTGCCAACTTCCTAGGATGAGGTGGCCCTTTCCCGACGTGGGAAATGTGCGCTCATCAGCACCTGCATCCATCAAAGCCTCCACGGCTGCAGGAAGCCAAAAGGCACGGGGATCAATGCTGGTCTCCCGGGCCACGCCCCATGGTCGCTCTTCCCCACCACGCATGGGAACGCTCCTTCTGAGTTCTCCTTAGTGGGCCATGAAGGGAACCTTCTGTGGTCCACTGTCCAGACCGGTTGAGACAGTGCGGTGCCTTGCATCCTGCAAACCCTGGTAGATGCATTTAGAAAGTGCAGCCCTGTCCATGAGAGAAGGTGTCTACTCCTCCACTCATCACCTTTAAAGGACCAGTGTCAGGGGCAGGAGGGAGAGCTGGAGCGGCATGGGTCCAGCCCTGCCCCACACCCATGGGGTGAGATGAGGGCACGGAGCCAGGCTGGTCACTTGTACACTGTGCTTTCCTGCAGCCGTCCCATCCCACCCATATGGGATCACACTTCTGAACTGTGATGGCCACACCATGACCCTGGGCTGGAAGGTGCCCAAGTTCAGCGGCGGCTCAGCCATCCTGGGTTATTATGTAGACAAGCGTGAAGCTCAACACAAGAACTGGCATGAGGTCAACGCCTCTCCTGTGCAGCAGAGGGTCTTAACGGTGGGTCTCCCTTTTCTTTTGGCCTGGGAATGTTGGCACTCTCTGTTCAGTATTCCAGAGCTTGATAACCTTAGGTGGTTTGATAAGGGAATAAGTGAGTGTAAAAATCCTAGCATCGTGAGGCCATGGAGTTTTGGATCTGGAAAGATCTTAGACAACATTTGTTTTTTTTTCTGAGAAGAAGTAAAGGAACAGAGGCAGTAATTGAGGGATCTGCAGGCGCCCTCTCAGGTGCTCAGCTGGTGCAGAGCCCAGTGCCGGGGCCAGCAGTGCTGAGCAGGTGCTTGTACGGCAATGTGCTGCACCTTTCCTATGAAATCCTGTGTGGTCCCTTGCCACAGTGCACGTTGTCCGCAGCGTGGAGAGAGGGGGACTGAGGGAGGGCCACAGGCAAAGCCAGGCAGACCCAGGCAGCCCTGGGCTTCACAGTCCACTTGCCCAAGCCTCTGGCTCCTCATGGGCATGGGACGAGCGACCGGAGCTGTCATTACCTTCTGGTAATGACATGTCTCACAGGGGCCACATACACTGGGAGTCAAGGGCTTTGGGGGCAAAGTCTACTCTCTGACTTGCAGAAAATACTGCTTTGTGATGTTTTATCTTTATGGTATGTGCTTCAAATGGAGCAGGTCATGATACATGCATGCTATAATACATGTGGCCAAAACCCAGGTTTGATGTGACCCTGTTTATATTTGCAGTGTTCAGCCACAACCTCTAGATGTTTTCTATTGGGTCCTCTGTTCCTGAGAAAAATACACTCCTCTTTTTGGGTGCAAGTAGCCTAAATGAGGATGGGCTCTGCTGTCCAGGGAGTGGGAACGTTCAACTGCCACGTCTTGTTCTGGGAGCTCTTTTCCAGAGTTCTAGAGAGCCTGTGCTGGACGTGGCTTTTGTTCTGCCACCTGCGGGCCAAAGCCCGTGTCCTGGCTGAGGCCTTCCCCAGGTCTCACCCACAGCTGGCAAGTCTGCGGGCCCCCGTGGACATGGGCTTGTAGTGCCCCGGGAGCTGCCAGCGAGGCCCTCGCCTTGCAGAGCAGGTGGCCTGGTGGGGCGGGGGCGGGGCTGCCTGTGGCGCTCAGCCAGGCCTGAGGTGGGCTTCCGCGGGTTCTGCAGCTCCGTCCCACAATGCCAGGACTAGGTCTGGGGTCTGCAGGGACCGGCAGGGTTCAGGGGCCCCTGCTCTGCTCGCCTGTGTGTGCTCTTTGTGGGCCCCTCTCTCAGCCTCAGTTTCCGTACCACCCCAGGCATGTCCTGTCATCCTTGTGGAGTGTCAAGGGGTGAATGGGTTTGACCTGTGCCTGCAGCCTGCTGGGTCTGTCAACAGCTCTCTTAGGTGATCTAGTTTAGTTTTCCCACGAGGACCCTTCCCCGGGACTGCATTGACAAACCACCATAGTGCTCCTTTCCTCAGTGGACCGGGGTGCACGTTATTTCCTGTAGTAACTGAGGCAAAATCTACGCAGGTGGAGGGCTTGGTGGAAGGCTCATTATATGAGTTCAAAATTGCTGCCGTCAACCTGGCGGGGATCGGACAGCCATCAGACCCCAGTGAGCTCTTCAAGTGTGAGGCGTGGACAGCACCAGAGCCCGGTGAGACGTGTCCCTGAACTCACCACCCAGACCTGGGCTGGCCAGAGGGCTTTCCAGGTGGTGTGTGGTGGGCAGCTGTGGTGGATGCCCGCTTTTCCTAGTGAATGGACATGGCGACGATGGCAGAACCCACGAGCCGTGCCTGGGAGTGGCCGAGCAGCCACAGTGTTGCAGTGCAGGCAGGATGCTCAGGAGCAGGCAGTGGGCAGGGGAAGGGCCAACCAGTGGAAGAGACGGATGGTGACCAGGTCACCGGAGAGGGGACAGGGTTCCAGAGTCCATGTTCCCAGGGTGTGGCCCCAGCCACTGCTTCCTGGGAACAGAGAGGAGCCCAAGGCAGGAGAAGAGGGCGGGCAGGAGGGAAGCTGCCAGGCCCCGGGAGCGGACACAGCAGGCATCTCTCCTCCCTCCTCCTCCTTTCTATCGCCCCTCCCCCGCCCTCCTTCCTCCTCTCTGCCCTACCTGTCCTAGTGAAGCCATAGGAGAAGACCCTCTTCTTTCCAGGGCCTTCACGGGGGCACCTTGCCCACTTGCTTAGACCCTGTGTGTTCTAATTAAGATGGAGCCTGCTAGGCAGCTTTCCCCTTCCTGTCCACAGCTCGTCTGGAGCTGGGAATCAGCAGCAGACAGCTTTAGGCTTACCTGGTGTGGTAGAGAGCAGAGGGGGCCATGCGCTAGCCAGCCTCGAGTTTCCATGCCAGTGGCTGCAGCAGGCACCTGCCCATTTCTGCACCTCCTCTCTCTGATGCCACCTGCTGGCCGGGAGAGCAACGTGGGCCCGTGGCTACACACCCACTATCTCCTTGAGGCCAGGGGGTGCTGCAGAACAGAGCTGGGCTCTCCCCAGCCCCAGCCCAGCATCAGGACAGTCCTTCCAGGAAGGGCGAGGCCTCAGTGTCATGAGGAGGACATGGGGATGTCCCGGGGCCTCTGCCTGTGGCAGAGGTCAGGTGTGCTGAGCTGGCTGAGCACAGGTCCAATTTGTCTCTGCAGGTCCTGCCTATGACTTGACATTCTGTGAGGTCCGGAACACCTCGCTGGTCATGCTGTGGAAGGCCCCAGTGTATGCAGGCAGCAGTCCTGTGTCTGGGTACTTGGTGGATTTCAAGGAAGAAGATTCTGGGGAATGGAAGACGGTGAATGAGGTGGCAACTCCAAATCGTTATTTGAAGGTGATTGGTTCATTGTTTCCTTTTGCCTGAAGGTGTCTTTGCTCAAGCCCCTGAGGAACGTGTTCAGGTGGCTGGGGTCTGACCCTCCTGAGGTGGGAGGAGGGACATTCCCTCTGGGCTCTGCACAGTGAGGGCAGGAAAGGCCCGGGAGGAGGTTGCGGGGCTGTGTGGTCTGCCCTTTTCCTGGCCGTGCCGCAGTCTAACAGCCCAGCACTGCCACGGCCCTTGTTGACGTCTGGACCCGGGAGCTCTCAGCAGGGGTGGCCTGTATGCTGGGTCATGCCCCTTCCACCCCAGCTCTCCACGTAGCTCAGGTGACACTGGTGGACGTCATTGATGTGAGCGCACACAGTGAACGTGCCTCTGTCCTCTCTCCAAACATTCCTGTTTAGCACTTGGGACGCAAGTCCCTGGGGTGGCTATGACAGCTGTCCTCGGTCCCGCAGGCCCCTGTGCTTGGAGGCTTGCCAGCTGCCCAGTGGTCCCTCCTGGTGTGGGCCTGGGGTATGGTTAGATGCCACGCCTGCCAGGCACTGGGTGCTCACTCACAGTGCCCCCTGCAAGAGGCACTGGGTGCTCACTCACGGCGCCCCCTGCATCAGGCACTGGGTGCTCACTCACGGCGCCCCCTGCATCAGGCACTGGGTGCTCACTCAGGGCGCCCCCTGCTGAACCTCTGCGCCCTGGGAAGGGCTTCTGGTGAGTGAAGAGACGGGCTCTGAGAACCCCACTCTCCACCCAGGACAGCCCGCATGTCTGTGTATGGGGAGAAGCTAACTTCGTTTTGAGGTGTCCAAGTGACCGCTTTGCAGTCACAGATCACACTTAAGATAATATTTTGCCCCGTAGCCCTGTGTTAAACACAGTTTAACATAGTTAAATCTGAACAGCAGATTGCAATATGATTTAGTTGTGCTTTAAAATGTGCAGAAGAGAACGATAGATATCCTAACGTGTTTCTTTCTGGAGCGAGATGGGTCTGGTGTGCATCTCTTTCCCTCTCTGCTGCTCGGTCAGTGCAGCTTTTCCAACCAGAAAAGCGTTTTAAAGGAAGGAAGGAAGGAAGGAAGGTGTGTTCATCTTAAAACGTGAACGATGGCAAAGTCTGTTTTCTACCTCCACTGACACTCCCCTGTCCTCCCAAGGTCTGTGACCTGCATCAAGGTAGGACGTATGTGTTCCGCGTGAGGGCGGTGAACGCCAGTGGGCCGGGGAAGCCCTCCGACACGTCAGAGCCGGTGCTGGTGGAGGCCAGGCCAGGTGAGAGCGGCCAAGGCTGGGGAGCAGCCGTAGGGGCACCTGCAAGTGGGGGCTGCTCGGGTGTGCTGGGTGAGGGAAAGGGCGCCCTGCAGCTTTTAGGCAGATTGGCGTTAGCACAAGAAATAAGGTCGCACTCCACCTCTGCTTGTGCTCCGAGACAGACCCAGGGCAGGAGGACAGTGCTTTTGGTCATCATGATGCTCAGGAGAAAGGTGGCTTCTTGTATAGCTGCTGAGTTTTGATCAGAAATTTATAAAGCTGTCTGATATTTTCTTGGTTGCCATGAATTAAAACCCCAGGAGTTATAAAAAGGAAACCCCTGGGGCAGGACAGCTCCTGGGATCTGTGTACAGGTGTGTGGCTTGTATTGTGGGAGGTGATGGAGCCACTCCCAGAGACCCTGCTGTGTTCCCTGGGGTCTTCACGGTCCTGTGGACTCTTGTTCATTTAGTTCTGCTGTCTCTTTGTGACTTCTCCATCCTTCTGGAAGCTTGAGAGCATCTGTATCATGCCGCCTCAGTTCTGCTCTCCCACAGAGGTCGAGCTGTGCCCCTCCCGTCCAGTTTCTTTCTTTCTTTTTTGTTTTGGTACCAGGGATTGAACCCAGGGAAGCTTAATCACTGTATTTTTGTATTTTGTATTTTATTTAGAGACAGGGTCTCACTGAGTTGCTTAGGGCCTTGCTAAATTGCGGAGGCTGGCTTTGAACTCATGATCCTCCTGCCTCAGCCTCCCGAGCTACTGGGATAACAGATGTGCACCACTGTGCCCTGGACAGTATCCCATCCTGATTTCTAAGAGCTGAATTCTGGCTGGCCACATGTTGGCCATGGCTCCACCCCTGGGTGGACTCAGTAAACAAGCAGTACTCCCCAGAACCAAGATAATCACCTGTGTGGGTGAAGTTGACCAGCATAGGTGAGGGCAGGTTAGGCCTCAGGGAGAAAGGGATCAGGCCTGAGAGGCAGCCCCTGGCCTTCTAGATAGTACTGGACACAGAAAGGAAGTGGACAGAAGTGTAGTGACCTGAAAGTGGCCAGTCAGGGCTCCCTTGAGTGCTCTGCTCCCGCTCGGCCATCTGGGTCAGTGGACATTAGTGAAAGTGCTGATTAGATGTAAGATACGCTCTTCCCCTGTGCCACCACCCTCTGAAGACAGGACACTTGTTGCCAGGCTCAGTCACCCTTGCTCTGCAGGTACGAAGGAAATCAGCGCTGGTGTGGACGAGGAAGGCAACATCTACCTGAGCTTTGACTGCCAGGAAATGACGGACGCCTCTCAGTTCACCTGGTGCAAGTCCTACGAGGAGATAGCCGATGGGGAGCGGTTCAGCGTGCACACGGAAGGCGACCAGTGAGCCCCCCGGGAGGCGGGTGCTGGGAACCCTGGACATCTGCAGACAGCACCAGGAGCTCACCCCAGCTCTGTCTCTGTTTCCAGCTCGAAGCTGTACTTTAAGAATCCAGATAAAGTGGACGTGGGGACCTATTCTGTGTCCGTGAGTGACACGGATGGCGTGTCCTCCAGTTTTGTTCTGGATGAGGAAGGTAATATCTAAATGACGCAGGCTTGCTGTTTGTTTTTATTCATGCTTTCAAAGAGCGATTCTGATACAGACTTCTGTATCCACCTGTTTGACTAGAGAAGGGGTGTTTGTTGGAGGCAAAAGGCGGCATATTCAAAGGAGTCGAAATTTACAATCCAGCAAATCCAGAGTGGGTGCCCTCTGCCACACAGAGCGGTGGGGGCTCAGGCTTCACAGTGTTCTTGGTGTGAGTGCAGACGGTGGAGGAGGGCTGGGGTGGGGGAGAAGTCCACCTGGTGCGGCCAGCCGGGGGCAGGTTTTCCCAGGCCGTCCACTGAGTTCATAGGCAAGGCCTGAGGCAGAGGGCTGGTCCTTATCCCCACCCCCGGGGGCGGGCGGCTCTGCGCTCCTGTCCAGCCCTCCCCTCCCCTGCTCCCTCAGCCCTGAGTGCTGTGAAGAGGTCAGCCGTGGGGCGGGCGCTCTGCAGCCCCCAGAGTAGCATCCCAGGGCCTCTGAGGGCCTTGGAGGCCGAGGCGGCTTAGCCTAGTCCTGTCAGGTGCAGGCTCCCCGTCAGTGGCTTCCTGGTCATAGCAGACACCTAGTGGTGATTCCTAGTGGACAGAGCCTTATTTTGCTTCTGGTTTTGGAGACTGGAAGCCCACGATCGGGGGCTGTGTCTGTAGGACCTTCTTGTCTCTCATCCCCTGATGAGAGGTTTCACCTGGGAAGCCAGGTCCTCCTTAATTCAGCCCCCACTCTCTTGGTATCAGGCCCACCCCTGGGAGCATGGCTTTAACACAGTCCCACCTCTCAGCACCACTGCAGTGGGACTGAATCCCCAGCACATGAACCTTGGGGGCACATTCAAGTCATAGCCGTGGGTAGGGAGGACAGGGAAGCATCCAGGGGAGGCAGCTGGAGACACGTCAGGTGTGGCTCTGCAGTGGTTGGATCCAGGAGAACTTACACAGTGAGCCAGATGCAGCAAGAGCCGTGGGGGAGAGGGACGCTGGCCTCGCGCTCTGGGTCCTCTGTGTGCTGCACATACACAGGCTGCCTGCGCCAGCCCTGGCTCAAACAATTCTGTCTGCAGAAAACAGCCTTAAATCATTCTGAAAAGTGAACGTATTCCTCTGCACTTGTGAGTTTTCATATGACATTTTCCATTTTAATTTTAAATCACAGCAAAGGGTGAAATTCCCACCTTGTTTTATACTATATGTAGACTTCAACTATATTTGAGGTGAGACCTTGGAGTTGCAGCTGTACCTCATTCAGTCTGTGGAACATTCTCCCAGGAAATCTGAATGGGAAAGCCAGTCCTACAGTCAGACCAACAGCCAGATGGAGTTTGCTCTCGGTCAGGAAAAGTCTGATGGCATTTTCCAGTTCAAATGCACGTGCCAGACGTCGGTGGCCATCATCCATTTCTGATTCCTGATTCTAGGAAGGAAGGAAGTGGAGGGGAATAGAGAAATGGCTCCGTGCTCTGGTGGCCCGACTCTGCGCGGGTCTTTCTGAGAGCAGTGTGTCTGTCTGCGCTCTCTCTTGTGCTCATGGGAAAGCCCAGGTCAGGGCCTGGAAGGCTGATTGCATATGCACTTTCTTGTTAATAAAATCCAAGAAGGAAGTTTTGAAGGGGAGGAAAGAGCATATTCCCAGCCAGGTCAGGTCAGGCAGAGAGTTCCCTTGGGGTTAGGCCCTGTCTTCTCCAGAGGGCTCCTCTAGCTCCCCGGGAGCTGCCTGCCTGCCCAGCCCCTCCTTCCCAAGGTGCAGCTCCACCTTGCCCTCTGCTTCCCCTGAGCAAGTGCGTTCTTTTTTATCTTATTTTTATTTTTTGGTGCTGCTGGGGATTGAACCCAGGGCCTTGTGCATGGGAGGCAAGCCCTCTACCAACTGAGCTATATCCCAGCCCAGCCTCAAGCGTGTCCTCTCCATCTTCTCAATGTTAGTTCACATTTCTTCCACATCCTCACAGTAGATGGTGGTGACACAGAGTCGCTGCTCCTGTTTAGCTATTGTTTACAGGCTTCTGAATGCACAGGTCAAAACTAATTAAAATATGTTTTCTTCATTCTAGAGCTTGAGCGTTTGATGGCCCTGAGCAATGAGATAAAGAATCCCAGTAAGTAATCTGCTGCCCTGCGAGCATACTTGTAAGCCAACGGGCAGCTCCCCAGGGCAGGGCAGTCCCATCCCGGTCCCAGCCTGTGGGCTCCTAACTTCAGTTGCAAGTGCCTCTTTATACTCTGGAGAGGTACAACGATGTGTCTATCAAATGCTGGCTTCAGTCCCGAGTCCCACTGAGCACGGAGGAACACAGGCAGCTGCAGTGCTAGACGGCACCCTGAAGGGCCCCCAGAACAGGGCGAGGTGTTGGTGAAGCACAGCTCCTCACCGACCACCCTGGAGTTCTGGTTCCAGTGCTCAGTGCAGCTCTGGGGCTCTGCGCTCCCGGGTTTCAGGCTGGGGTTTCCCTGCGATAGGCTGTGGTCTTCCTCACCAGCCTGGGGCATTGACTTGAGGTTTCCCTCCTTCTGCAGCCATCCCTCTGAAATCAGAATTAGCTTATGAGATTTTCGACAAGGGCCAGGTCCGCTTCTGGCTCCAGGCTGAGCAACTATCGCCGGACGCCAGCTTCCGGTTCGTCGTTAATGACAGAGAGGTCTCAGACAGCGAGGTGAGTTCCTGGAGCCCGCTGCGGCCTGGCGGAGCCGGGTTTGGTGGCCGTCCGCGGCTTCGGGCCAGCATTCTGTGTGTTCCCCTTTCTTTTGAGCTTTGGAAACTGGGGGTAGGCGGTTGACAGGCAGTGAAGACGGCGGGTCCTGGAGGTGCTCAGAGATTGCTCTGGGTTGGATGAGACTCAGGGGTCTTTGAGATCCAAGCCTGTTGGAATCCCAAAATGACAAATTAGGTTCTCAAGACCCGGAGCCCAGCCTTATGAAGAGGTGCTGGACCTGGGGAAATGTCCCCACTGAGCAGCTCCTCTGAGGGTGGCCTGGAGGGCTTGGATTCTGCCTCTGTCCTGAGAACCTTCCTGCATCCCGTCCCGATGCCTTCCCCTGGGAGACGCAGCACACTGCAGCTTCACACTGCTGCCTTCCTCTGGAACATCTGATCTGGCAGGGGTGGCTAAGCCACCCTGTGGACCTCTGCCCTGTTCTGCCTTAACTGCCAAGACGAACCTCACCCTTACCACCGGCCCCCTTAGGAGTCCTCCTGTGTCCCTGAGGTCTTGGTCCTGTGGGATACGTCTCCTCTTGCTGGTACAGCACGCCAGCACACCCCGTTAGGGGACCACCTATTTGAAGGGGTCTGTGTTATTCGGTGGTGGGGGTGGTGCCTCTCGGATCCCACCATTGTGAGCTCTTCTGACCGCTCTTCTCTTGACCCCGAGTGAGTGTCATCGATGCACTCAGTGGCCTAGCACGTCCTGATGCCCTGGTCAAGCTCGAGGTCCACGAGTCACTAGGCCACGTGGGCAGCCCAGTTCTCCTCTCCCGAGTGGCCGCCTCATCTTACTCCTGCTCTTCTGCAAAGCCAAGGGGGTCACCTGCAGTCCTTCAGATGGACGAGGATGGCATACTTATCCCACCACCTGCTCAGTCTGCCTGAGGGAATCACAGCTTGCTTTAGGACTTGTCTGGGTGGTGGAGTTGGCTAGTGGAGAGCACGTAGATTCTTTGGGCTGCAGAAGAACCAGCTGTACAGGTGCCATCAGCGGGAGGCACTGCCTGATAGGGAGGCCAGAGAAGTGTCTCTCTGAGCAGAGATCACGCCAAGAGATGAAGTGGAATTCAGTGTAATTGCGCTTCATTTGCAGAACATCTTTTAATTAACTTTTCCTACCTGCTTTTCTTACCATCTTTAGAGATTGTGTCCTGGCTGCCCGGCTACTCTTTGGAATGTGGTGCACGATTTCACTTCTTAATTAGCAATCCACAGGAAGCCTTTACACTTGAAGACTGACGATGCTTTGTGAAAGTCACATAAAATCCTGTGTTTTTGGCACTCACAGAATCATTGAACTTTATCTGCTGCATAATGGCAGTAGCAAGAAACCTAATTATTTTTCTGAAATCTGCCCAGATACTGCAGTGCAGAAAAGACTTAGGCACTGCTGAGGGTCTGGTGGGTGAGAATCCAGCCTTCACGCTCATCAGAGCTGAGGAGAGTCTGCTAGGCTGGAGACGCCAGGCCTAGGTGGGCCCTGGCAGGGTCAGGGGTTGCCTTCCAGCTCAGGTGGTCTCACACTGCTTCAGCTGCAAGGTCCAGAGGCTCATGTTGCTGCTGTGCTTCTGTCACTCATTCCCTCCCACACAGGCGGGACCACGCCTTCCCCTTTTATTGCTGATCTTTGCTGGCAAGGTGCAGTGCTGGGTGCTGGGAAAGCTTGTAAAGACAAGTAAGAGATGCTGGCCTCTCCAGGACCCATTACTAGTGAGCCAGCAAGGAGACATTTGGATGGGGGGATACAGAGACCCACAGGAGGGCATCCAGCCTCACCCAGAGGTGACTGGAGAGTCTCCCTGGGGACTACCCAAGAAGTGGGGCTCAAGCAGGTCAAGGGCAAGAGGGCTACCAGATTGTCCTTGGGAAACAGACACTGAGGCTCAGGAGCTGGGGGACAGGCTGCACTGGAAAATGTGAGGTGAGGCCTCCCTGCAGCTCTCCCACACAGAGCAAAGGAGGCAGGGAGGCCAGACCTCCCTGAGGAGGTCCCCCCCATCTGTATCCTGAGTGCGCTGGAGGACGGCAGGTGGCAAGGTCACAAGCCTGCTGTGCTGCGTCTGTGCTCAGCCTGCTACACCCACGTGGGCGGCACTGTGGAGGCTGTGGCTGTGCACCCCAGGGACTGAGGACCACCGTGGTGAGGGCCACACAATCTAGCTCTGTGCATGGGGTCTCTTCTTTCTTCTTTCTGTTGGATTTTAACTGTTTGCACAGATGCTTGTTTTGGGTACGAGGCGTCCATGCTGGGCGTGAGTTTGTGGGGGTGACACTTCCAGGGATGTCCCCAGGGAACATGGGCTTTGTCAGGATGCAGGCTCCTGCTCTTTGGTCCGTGGTCCACCAGAGGTTGAGTTGGTGACATTTCATTCTGTGTTACTCTGCAGCACAAGCCCCTAAGTCACAATAGTCAATGCAACTTCTAAGTGCAGGGAGGGAGCCAGAGGGATTGGTGGTGTAACTCCCTGTCCCTTTACTTCCAGACACACAGAATCAAGTGTGACAAATCAACTGGCGTCATTGAGATGGTGATGGATCGGTTCACCATTGAGAATGAAGGCACCTACACTGTGCAGATTCAGGATGGAAAAGCCAAGAATCAGTCTTCCCTGGTTCTTATTGGAGATGGTACGCTGAGTTGCATACTTTCACGTGTCAAAGAAAGTTCTTCAGTAGGGGAAAGCAAACCTGTTTATGTCTCTCTCTTGGATGTTGACTGTAGCCTTCAGGACCGTCCTAGAAGAGGCTGAGTTTCAAAGGAAGGAGTTTCTCAGGAAGCAAGGTAAGCTGCCTCCCCGAGGCGCAGCAGGGAGCCGGGTCCGGGGTCTGAGCCCTTGCATCCTCTCAGGACTCTGCGTCTTCAGTGGCAAAGCCACACCCTTTCGTGGCCAAGGGAACCTGGATGCTTCTTTGTCCTCTGCTTTGTGTGCACCCTGCCTCTTCGTCTAACTTGGAACCCCAGGACTCTCTTGTTCCTATGTCCTGTCACAGCCCATGGGGGAAAGTGTCCATCTGGCCAGTCTCTGTGCCAACTTGCTGACTAACTGGCGTTCTGCACGCTGTCTTCCCAAACACTCCCTGGCTTTATAACACACGTTGGCAACTCCACACAGCGTGAGACACGTGGGCGCACTCCCACTCCGTGACCCCTGGTGTGACCACATAGTGTCTTCCACCTCACCCGGTGCAACCCTCTGACCAGTCAGCAGTCAGATGGACGTCTGTAATGGCCTTCATGGTCCAGGGGCCTGTCATTTTCTGGCTCTGCTTCTCCTTCTTACCCCATCTCCATCTGAACCAGGGGCCTGTCATTTTCTGGCTCTTAGCCCGTCTCCATCTGAGCCAAGTGTGTCGAATGTGATTTTACGAAAGGAGTTGACACATACTTTCTAACCCTGCTTTGCATTTTTGTGTTGATGGGACAATCGTATTGTTAATATATTGCTTCTACACTTATTTTAAATAAAAGTGATTGAGATTTTCTAACAAATGTACGTGATCTATCCTTGATTTCAAAAGCCGCGCAGACATGCATATCAAAACCTCTAGGGCAAGCTGTTAGCCAGGCCGACTTCAGGGCCGTGAAAGCACCTCGGTTTCGTAGTGTGCGGAAGTGCTGTATGTGAGCAGTGCACACCTGTGTGTATCCACACACAGCTAGAAGCACACACCATGCATATGTGTATTCAATATCTGTACAATACACACCTACTCATGGGTCTAAGCTCTTTCCCTTTTCCCCCCCAGGCCCTCACTTTGCGGAGTATCTGCACTGGGATGTCACGGAAGAATGTGAGGTTCGGCTGATCTGTAAGGTGAGGACCTCGTTCCAAGGTGGGGCAGATAGGGGCCACTCTTGGTCTTGGCAGAGGTTGCGGGCTGGGCCCTGTGGTCTGGCTCAGGTGTGTGCGGGGGACGGCTTTGCTCTGGTGGCCTTTAGGACTCAGGCACTCAGGGCTTGCCCTTCCTTCTTTGTGAGAAGATGGCAGGATGGTGACCTGCAAGAGAAGGTTCAAGTGGGTGTTTAAGTTTTGGCAGGTGAGTTTGTGAGAGAGCCCCGACGAAATCCACCCATTGTGCACTGCCTTGGAACTTCACCGGGCACATTTGGGAACGTGATGTTTTTCGAGTTTCAATGGCTCAGCAGTTAATCAGCTTTAATTTTGGTTAGATTGCATTTCCCCAGGAAACCTGTGACTTGTTTGCTCACTCAGTGATGGCCACTGGGCTGGGTGGGGGTAAGAGGTCCGTTGGGCATGGTCTGCCTCCTCAACGTAATCGCAGTCTGAGGGGACGGGAGACAAAAGCAAGCAAGGAGTTTTAGCAAGGGGAGGACTCCAGAGCCCAGTAGGGCAGGACGGCCCAGGACTCAGGTCAGTAGGTGAAGGGTGGCCCGCAAGCCCAGGAGCAGGAGCTGCCAGGTACACACAGTCCCCGGAGGGAGCACTGTACAGTACCAGACCTGAGGCTGGGAGCCAGGAGGGCTGGACACTGGCAGAGCAGGAGGGTGGCGCCTGGAGGCTTGTCCAGGAGGGAGGAGTGTGGGGGGAGAGCTGGGGGAGAGCTGGACGCACCCGGGACCCACACGCTCCCTGAAATCTGTGGGAAAATTTAACTGTCGATTTCCTGATCATCATTAATGTTGGTGATTAATTTTCAATGTCCTATTTACACATCTCTTCTTAGTGAAAACTAGGGCTAAAGTTTTGATATTTAATATGCTTAAGGTTATCCTATATTTATTATAAAAAATTACTTAGTGTTTTTGTAGTGAATTTCTTGTCCTAATATGTTTAATAGGAATATTCAAAGACAAATCATTTCTTTTTCTTTTTGTGCTTAGGATTGAACTCGGGGTGTTTTACCACTGAGCCACATCCCTAGAGAGTTTTACTTTTTATTTTGAGACAGGGTCTCACTAAGTTGCCTAGGGCCGTCCTCCTGAGCCCCTGGGATTGCAGGTGTGCAGAAACACTTATAAAAGAAGTTTACTTGCAAAGAAGTGGCAAGAGAGCTGCCTCAGCAGGGCTCCCTCAACAAGTGAAAGCTTTTCAGGTAGTTAAAGGAAGATGCCCTGGATGGCCAAGGGTAGCTATTTACTTAGCTGTTCACGCTGGTGAAACAGCAGTTTTCTCAAATGATCACCATGTGTGGAAAGGTGTGCATCTTCTAGACATCAGTGAGGCAAAAATCAGTCCACCAGGTGGTCAGTACTTAGCACACACGGAGCCAGGTGCTCGGTATGCTGGCTCTTCCTTTCTTCTGACTACTGGGGAACCCAGGGCGTGCACAGCCCATGGGCAGCAGCAAAAATATGAGTTCTTCCCTGAGGACTCTGATGTCACCTAAGTGGTGTCTTTGCAGATATTTCAAACTACCCTTGTCCTTGACTAAAGGCTTTACCAACCTTTAAACTCAGATGTTGGAGAAACCAAATGAATATTGCTTGAGATTTGAGTATTTTTTGCAATTTAATGCACTGACTTTACATGAGTAAAGTCAATTCTGAAATTCTGTGGACCAGTCTTCCACTGAGTTTTCATCTAGCGATACTGTGGCAGATGGCTGTTTTAAACTTTATGTATGTGACAAAATATGGGGAGGATGATTTATGATGTTAGAGGAAGGTCCAGCCCCCTGTGTACTTGTCCCCAGGTGTTCCTCAGACACTGTGCCAGACAGGCTCCCAAACTGGGGGCAAGTGTGACTGGGCAGGCGGAACCCCTGCTTTATGGGGACTGTATTTTGGCATTGCTGCTGATGACGGCAGTGCACACAGCTGCTGTGGGAAGCCTTCAACTGGTCCGCGTGGGTTAGGGATGCAGACTGCCAGCCTGGAGTGGGAGAGCACAGCTCCCCTGTGCAGAGAACGCTCTTCACCGCCCGCAGCCTGGGGCCTGTGTGCAGAGCACCTGCCTGGGCTCCCCCAGCCTAGCTTCTCAGCCAGAGACAGGCCGGCGGGGCGTTCAGGAGAGAGAGAGTCCTCTTTCTGCATCCCACTCTGCACGGCAGCACCTGGAGCGTCACATTGTTCAGGAGCAGCCACTGGGTAGTTTCACACGCTCCAAGGACAGTCTAGCTGTTTATAGATAAGATGCATTGCTGATGACTTGTCCTGATTAGAGGCACTTCACATAAACCAAAAGGTCTGATTTCATGGTCCAAAATGACTTCCCATCTGTGAAGTGGGAATTTAGGAAAGTACTGTCATTAGAAGTGATAAGGGCCGGGGTGTAGTCAGTGGTAGAGCACTTCCTCACACCTGAGGGTCCTGGGAGGAGGGAAGGCTTACCCATGGGCCTCTGTCTGAGAGTACGGTGTGTGTGCGCGTAAGGTCTTTAATTCACAGTCCTAAAGTCTTTCCACAAGCCAGAGTGATTCATGTGCTACACTGAAGATTTCTGTTTTGTAGGTTGCAAACACCAAGAAAGAAACGGTTTTCAAGTGGCTCAAGGATGATGTTCTGTATGAGACCGAGACCATGCCTGACCTGGAGAGGGGGATCTGTGAGCTGCTCATACCAAAGGTATTGATGCTCAGTAGAATCAGAGAACCCAAGCAAGTTAGGTTTTCTGATAACTCCTGAATTCTGCATTGTCTTCCAGTGTGTGTTCTGAAATTCCATAGTTTGCAAGGAAATGGATTAGCATTTGCTACATTTTGTGCCCCAAACATACTGATTGTACATAAATATGGGGTGTGCTCTATTTGTAGTTATCCAAGAAGGACCATGGTGAATACAAGGCGACCTTGAAAGATGACAGAGGTCAAGACGTGTCTACCCTTGACATAGCTGGCAAAGGTAAAAGGAACCCTTCATCCTGCCAGGAATCGCCCTGTCCCCAGGACGAGCTGGCTGAGACGTGCATGCTCCTGTGTCCTCAGCGGATACACATACTGTTTCTGCAGCAGAAACTGTAGAAGGAAACATTGGTTGCATTCAGAGCTGCTGAAGTGTTTTAGAGAAATGCACGATTCCACTGCAGCTTAGGGGAGATGTCATCTGGACCCTTTACGGGAAGCCAGCTCATCCCAACACCAACAGAGCTGAATGCTGGCAGCTGTGTGGAGAGGTTCAATCAAACCTACAGCTGGATTTGTGTTGAATGAAATGTTCTTGCCCATACTTTGAAAGAGACTAGGTTAGAAGGATTTATCGCCCACTTGGGCCTTTTACGGATGGATATTACTATTTTCATGCTTCATTTTTCAAATGAACGTCCTGGTTTCTGGCGTCTAGTGCAATGTTGGAAAGGCTGCTTTCTGTGAGATAACACGTGGTCACGGTGCATTCCCTTCTCCCTTCCAGTGTACGAGGACATGATCTTGGCGATGAGTCGGGTCTGTGGTAAGCAAGTGCCCTCTACTTCTCCAGTCACTTTGCATGCTAAAGTCTATTGCCTGAGGTGGCATTTGCCCCTCCAGGGACGGAGCTTGTGGGCCACAGTGCACGCAGCTCCATGATGCTCCCTTCAGTGCTTTTCCATGTTGGATCTGGAGTCTGTGTTTTGCTTTAAAATCAGAATTCATCACCTCTTCCAACATGCCTTGGTTAATCTGGACAGTTGCTTTATCCAAATTTGTTATCAGTATTTTTATTTCAAATGATAAATAGCAATAATGAAATTTTAAAACTCTGGCTTTGTGTCACAGGCGTGAGACTAATTTTAGATTTGCAAATAAATTCTCTCTCTTGATCTGCCTTCCTGTGGAAACTGTGAGAGCAGAAATATGGGTCAATAATTCAATAACAATATATTCACATAGTGGTTTATGCCGACAATCATGTGATTTCACTACAGTAGGCTCTTTAGAGAGGTCACAATCTCTATCTTCTGATGGAGTAGCCGAGACCTAGGCGTCGGGAGGGCTGACTGCATGGGCAGCCAGCTGCGGTCAGGACGCCAGCAGAAGCCCCCGGCTGAGCACAGGTCCACTGCAGACGCACACTCCATCTCTGGCATTCCTGTGAGATTGTCTGTTCCCACTGCTTTCTCCAGGCAGTGGGGTAAGGGAGACTCCCCAGTGTTGCCAGCAAGCCGCCTGGTTGTGCTGGACCATGTTGTTCACATGGGAAGGTAGACCAGGCCCCTGGAAGGCAGCCTCTCCTTGCCCTCTCAGGCAGCTTCTTGTGCACGGGGGCACGCAGCTGGGGGCCACCAGGGGTGATGCTGAGATTTTCCTTCTGTCCTCTCACCCAGGAACTCCTGGTGCTGGAGGACTGACCCCAGGCCCCCATCTCCTTGACCCCCGTCACTCCCGCTGAGTGTCACTGCTTGGCTGACCTCCCACGACACCTAAGATGCAGGCCAATGAACGAGTGTTTTCCACGCTGCACGTTCGTGCCCTTCTGGCTCTCCCTCTGAGGCGAAGCAGCTAGGGGCAGATGCCGATCCTCTTCCAAAGCCATGAGTCTCTAATGTGTTTAGCAAAGGGCTTTCCAAATCATCCTGGCAATGCCAATGCTCGTGCAGAGAATGGATATTACCCGGGAATGTGGAGCAAAAGTCTTTGGCTGCATAGTTCACCACACTCAAACGAGAGGGTGGGGTGCTGGTGGACACACTGGAGTGTCAGGATCAGAATGGACACGGATGAGTGCAGAACAGGAGCGGGTGTGCCTGGGGAGGTGCGTGTTTGAAGTAGAATAGGACCTGGGGGCTGGCACACACTTAGGGCATCCCTCACTAGAAAAGTGTGCTGTGTGATCAGCAAAGATAAAGAGTGTGGTCACAACAGTGTCTGACAGCCTATGGCAAGTGCCTTACCCCTCTCTCACTACTGCCAAGCAGAGAGACTTCATATGTCGACTCTTTAAGATATCCACAGTATTCCACCCACAATATCCAGTGTGCCGCTGTAGACGGCTCACGCTGCTCCCCTGACACCTGCGTGGCTCTGTGTCTGCAGGGGCGTCTGCCTCTCCACTGAAGATCCTGTGCACCCCAGAGGGCATCCGGCTCCAGTGCTTCATGAAGTACTTCACAGAGGAAATGAAGGTCAACTGGTACCACAAGTGAGTACTGGGCAGCAGCCGTGGCCCAGGCGCACGGCCAGGATGGAGCTGGGTGCCACAGCGTTGCCTGGTCCTTCCCGATTTCAGTTCTGAGCCATCGTGAGCCCTGGGCTGGGGTGGGGGCCGGCTGGCTGTGGGGAGGACCTGCGAAGGAGAAGCAGTGACTCCTGTGGTTGTTAGAGTTTCCCCGTGCACCGGGCTGCTCCTGGTGCGCCTCACTGGGAGCGAGCAGGGGGGGAGAGGGAGCAGCCCCTGGAGGCCGGTGCACATCCCCAGCAGCTCCATCAGGAACCCGGGGCCCAACGTGCCATGACTGAAGTAATGCAGAGGCCGCTATCCTGCCACACGAGCAGCATGGCCTCTGTCCCGCCTACCTGGGCGGGTCCCGTCACCGATAGAGCAGCTGCGTGGAGCTGCCCCTCAGCCATGCACAGGGTTCCCTGCCACGGGGTCTGGCCTTCAGGTCTGAGCTGCAGGCTGGCACCTGAGACCAGGCAGGTGGCATCTGAGTCCCGGGGTCCCTGTGTTGGGATCACCATCCCCAGAGCCCAGCTGCTGATGCTGGGACCTGAGGAGGGGCAGATGGAGCCAGTGCTGCTTTGCCGTCCCTCGTAATCCGAGAGAGGCCAGAGGGCAATGTCCATGGCCTGTGCTTCCAGGGTGTCCCATCTCTGTCCTGGGTGTCCATACCGTGCCTTTGGACATTGCATTTGCCTAATTTGGGTTCCAGAAGGCAAACAGTGGTCATGAACAGTATTATTAATTTTAAGCAGTATGATTTTGTCCAGGTGGGTCTAGCTATGAGCAACTCCTGGTTTTAGAGGGTTACATGTTCCTGTGTTTTTCTGTTGAGAGTCTGGCACACTACAGCCTTGTCTTGGATGCTGGGCTTAGAAACGGAATAGTATGGCCCTCAGAGCTTGGTGCTTCGTGCTTGGAACTGGTGCTGCTGTGCTCTTGAGTGTGACAGCCAGCACCGGGCAGATTCCTTACAGATCTGTGTGGAGGATCTTGGTAGAAAAGTGTATTGGAGGCAGGGGACTAACACTCGGGTACGCTTTGTGGTGTATTTGTTTATGGGACTTATTTGTTAAGACGATGAATCTCTCTCCAGCTGAATCTAACCCCCTGGAACCCAGGATCTATTACGTCTTCTGTGTTTCCTTCTGTTTTTTTTTTTTTTTTTTTTTTTTTTAAATCAGAAATTGAACCCAGGGGTGCTTAACCACTGAGCTGCATTCCCAGCCTGTTTTTTTTTTTTTTTTAATTTTTTATTTTGAGACAGCGTCTTGCTGAGTTTCTTAGGGCTTTGCTAAGTTGTGAGGCTGGCTTTGAACTTGCAATCCTCCTGCCTTGGCCTCCCAGGCCTCCTCTTTTATGGCAGCGTGATTCATGGAAAGCTGTACACAGGTGCAGCTGTGCCCTGCATCGGGCCATGGTGGGGCAGGTCATGGTGTCCACGCCTGGAGAGTCCACGCCCCTTCAGCTTGTCTGGCTTGTCCGAGGAGTGTACTCTGTGTTGGGTCTGGGGATTCGGAGACCACACTCACCCACACACCTGCACAGGCACACACAGTCGTGTGGATGTGCCATGTCAGCCTAGCTTGTGGCACTTGTGCCCAACACCTGACACATGGTTTCCTGTGGTGCTCACAGATGCCTGAGGACTTGGGTATTGATGCCCCATTTTAGAGATGAGGACGTTCAGGCCTAATGAGAGAAATGTCCCTTGTTCAAGGCCACACAATTAGTAAGTGAAGAGCAGGGAACTGAATGGAGTTTGCAGTCCTACCGGCATTCCTGAGTGACAGGGAACCTCGTGAGGGTGTTCATCCCAGACAGACTGGGCTTGTGGTCCACCACTGAGATGCAAGGCTTGGCCATTAAAAGCAGATGCTCTACTTGGCTATTAAAAGAGCTATCAGGTGGCAACTGCAGACAGAGAGCACTGAGCAGGGCTTCGGGGCCTGGGCTGTCCTTAGTAAGGCTTTGGTGGACCACCTGCAGACCCTGCCTTCTGCAGAGAGATTCCCCAGGGACCGTCTCGTGGGATTTTCCCACCCTTCCTGGCATGGGGCACTAATGAAAGAAAGGGAGATGTCTACTGTGCCTTGAATGACCACTCTGTGCCAGACGGTGGACCTGGACCACTGCGCTCCTACCAGCCCTGTGAGGCTGGTGCTACCTCATCCCTCTTTATTCTGCAAGTGACAGGTCAGAGGTCTCCTCCTTGTCTGGAGCCCATTCCCTGAGGTCAGTGTGGAAGCCCAGGAGCTACCTCCTGGCCTGGCCCCTGCAGCCCCCTGAACCCCATCCTTGGCTGCCGCCAGGGTGATAAGACACACCGTGAGTTCCAGGGCCGGTTCTCTGCAGAACCCTACTTGGCCAAAGTGACTGTGGCCTCTGCTTGAAGCTGGTGGGTGGAGAGAGACCTGCGTCCTAGTGTGTGGCCCTGAGTCTGTTTCCCTGAGCCCAGGACTGTGACTTCTGTGAATCTCTCCCTCACCCCTGACTTTCAGTGACTGGGAGGTGGTCTTTGCAGGCCTGTCCAAACAGGCTGGCCTCACGGTGTGGCCCAGGGGTCATGCTGGAAGGCAGGGCTGGCACCGAGTCCTTGGTCAAGCTTTAAACCCTGTGTAGGTCCACAAAGGGGGGCTCAGCGCCTCGGCCGTTTGTCAGCAGACAGCACGTTGCCACGGAGCGCAGCTGGCACCACTGTCCTCCTCGGAGCTCTTTCACCTTGTGGACTGAAGCTCTGTCCCCAGGAACACCGGCTCCCCGGCCCTCCCCAAGCCCCTGGCATGCACCAGCCTACCTCTGTCCCAGGGCCTCCTCTGAGTGGGGCTCCACGTGGCTGTCCGCATGTCCGCTGTTTCACTGGCGTCCTCAGGTACACTCAGGCTGTGCCGGGGTCGGGAGCTCCGTTCCCATTTAGGGCTGAGTAAATGCCGCCATCTGTAGAGGCCACCTTGGCTCATCCTTCTCTCAGGGGACATGGGTGGCACACATCTGGCTGTGTGTGCGGTGCTGCTGTGAGCTTGGTGCACACGTATCTGCCTGCACCCCTCCTTCCAGGTCTTTGGAGTGTACTCCCATAAGGGCAATTGCTGCGGCATGTCAGAGTCTCATCTGCAGTTTTGTGAGGAGCTGCCATGCTGTAGGAAGCGTTTTGAAGTCTATCATGTGACAGGTGTATATCATGTGACTCATGCATCTTTGAAATTAAGTACGGTGTGATTTCAGGAAGCCTCAGGTCTGAGTCACTGATGTTCTTGGTGAAACTGTAGTAGCCAGAACATCTCTAGGCCATTGGCATCAGTGAGCAAGACCCCCCCAGCGTACGCAGTGTTGCCCCCGGCACTGTGCGTCGGACATGGAAACTGAATCGTGGTGTTGCTGTGGCTTCTTTAAAGAGACGCCAAGATCTCGTCCAGCGAGCACATGCGGATAGGAGGCAGTGAGGAGATGGCCTGGCTGCAGATCTGTGAGCCCACGGAGAAGGACAAAGGGAAATACACTTTTGAGATTTTCGATGGCAAAGACAACCATCATCGCTCCCTCGACCTCTCTGGACAAGGTGAGAGACCTGTGCATTGTCTACCCAGGCCTGGTGCCCAGTGACCCATTCAGCTCCCAAACAGAGGAGACGTGCTGATCATTCACCTGAGTGTGTGGCTTCATTCAGAGAAAATCTCTTCTGGGTAGAGCATTACTCATCTGGTCATTGATCATTTCTGTTGATCAAACCTGTAGTGGAACATCTGAGACAGGAGCTGAGCTCTTCCACAGTTAGTAACATGTGCACTGTTTCCTTGCAGCCTTCGATGAAGCCTTTGCGGAGTTCCAGCAACTCAAGTAAGACCTTCATACATGATTATTTTTATATCAGATCGTGGTCTGGCTGGCTCAGGGCATTTTGCTATGTGAGGGAATGTCTATAAATGCCCAGGTGACCCCAGGAATGTGCTGTTCAGGTAGTTCACTCTGTAGCAGGGCAGCATTCTTCTAAACCAGAAACACATTTATGAGTTAGCTTTTCAGAGTTGTCACGACCCTGCTTACTTTAAATGATTGAATTTCTGAAATCATTGAGATCATGGTGACACATCATACAGAACAAACTTTAAACAAATGACTGGGGATTTCCGCATGCCTGTCTGAGTCTTAGAGGATTCCAATGAGCGCTTGCTAGTGATGTGTCACATCTGCACAAGTAAGATAAACCCAAACCACCAATTCAGAATCACTTTAAAAGTCTTCAATGTGATCTGGTGAATTTGGTGAAAGAAAGTAAGTTTCTCCACCTGGTGGGTCTGCCTGCGGCCTTCCCTCTGCGACCCAGCATCTGGCTGGTGTGCTCCCCATCACAGAAAAGGCAGAGGAAGAGATCAGAAAAGTCAACATTGGCCTTCGTGAGCAGAGGGTCCATACCCCTGGGTTCAGCCAACCGTGATAAAAAGCACTTGGAAAGAGATTGCATGTGTGCTGACCATGCACAGACTTTTTCTCATCATGAACCCTGAAACAATTCAGTGTAAGTGCGCTTTACCAAGGGTCCACTTGGCGTTAGGAGTTACAGGCAGTCCAGGGATGATTTAAAGGAAACCAGATGCACTAGGTTCTATGCAAACACCAGTCCTCTTCATCTGAAGGGCTTGTGCACAGTGGGGTTTGGTGTTTTTGGGGTCCTGGAACAGACCCCGGGTGTCGCAGTCTCTGGCTGGGCACAAATCACGAGTCTCCACACAGCTTGTAGATTCAAACAGCAACTCTTTATTCCCGAACTCACACCGGCCGTCTACAAACACGTTCTGGGGAAATCCACGTTCTCTGCCCAAATCCACTCTCTGCCCAAATCCTCACTCTGCCCAAATCCACTCCACATGGGCTTCTGTCTCCCAAAATATACTGTTTGACCCTAAGAACTCAAGAGGAAACCAGCAGCAGGATACGCCCTATTCTAAAGGGGGAACACCCTAATCTCCTATTATGCTAAACCGCCCTATTCTAAAGGGGGAACACCCTAATCTCCTATTATGCTAAACCGCCCTGGTCCTTGAGCAAGGTCACCTTTCAGAAGTCCTTCCACTAGACAGCATGGGAGTAAGCTGGCAAGGAGATTGTCATACCTACTTGGCTGATGGCTCCCAGCACCCGGGGAATGAGGGAGACTGCACAGAGAAGCAGGTGTATTCTCTTCCTGTGCTTCTGTGTGGTGCGTTTTTGACAGCAGCATGTCTATTCTCTCTCTCCTCCCCGTGGTGTTAGGGCTGCGGCTTTTGCAGAGAAGAGTAAGTACATGTGGGATGATAACAGGATGGCATGTGACCTTGGGTGCAAAGGGTGCATGTTTCCCATGACTAACTTGGTGTGTAGACAGTAAGCGGCCAGCGTTCCTGCCCCCATTCAAGCATGTCCAGCCTCCTTCTAGATTCGCTTTTCTTAACCTGGACCTTTCTCCTTCCTGTCTTCTACCTGCCTTTGCAAAATTCTGCTCCCCATGCCACAACCCCTCTCCTCCTCCCGGGCATGGGTTGGCACTCTCCTGTCACCCGCGAGCACGCATCCCACATTTCCTCTGGAGCCTGTCGCCTGCCCCTGAACAGGGTCTGCTATTCTGGTCTGCCTGCCGTGGCCTGTGGTTCCTCTCCACTGTTCATGTATCCTTCTCTTCCCTGTCTCCTCCCAGAGGAGCACATGCCCCTTCCCACTTCCACCTTGGTGCCACGTGGTGCCAGGGAAGTGCTGCAGTGCCTCCCAACACAGTGGCTTTCCTGTTGCAGATCGTGGCAAGGTGATTGGTGGCCTGCCTGATGTGGTGACCATAATGGAAGGCAAGGTGAGAGCGGGCTGCAGCGTGCAGAGCTGGGGCAGAGGGCGGCCACGCAGGGGGGCGCGGCCCCATCCCCAGGGCAGGCAGGGGAGCTCCAGAGAGCGTGTGACGTGTCACCACTCAGCCTGCAGGTCACCGCAATCTCTCCCCCCCCCTCTGGCCATTGTGACCATCTCTACAGTGTCGGAGGATGGAGGGCCCTGGATCCTGGACACGACTCAGGGGTGCAGTGCCTGCCTCCTGTGTGCGAGGCTCAGGGTTCAATCCTCAGCCCTGAAAGCAAAACCAAAAGCTAAGCTCAGTATTCTGAATCCAGACGGCACCTCTCAGACACAGAGGGCAGTGACACTCGGGCACCAGCTTTTGTCATCCCTCAGGGCCCACCAGGTCTGACGCCCCTGGTCCAGGGCCACTCAGGAATAGCTGAGCAAGGAGGAGGTGGGGCACTCCCCCCACTCCCCCCATGAAGGCGAAAGCCCCCTGCATCAGCAGTCTCAGCTTTTATGAAACACATGAAAGAAGCTCTCCCCTCCACTCTCATTCTGGAATATATAATGAAACCTCTGATGGAGATTCAATTGGTTGCCTGTCAGTAGAATTATTGACACTTAATTGGTAATTGTCTGGTTGCTCCAGTGATTCTAATCCAATGTCACAGGGACATGGATACTTGAGAGGATTTTATTAGACCCAAATGCAAAAATTTACAGACCTTCCCTTTAGCAGCTAATGAAAGCCCGGAGAGCCCTGGGACAGAATAGAAGTGGCTCTGGTTTAAAGCAGAGTTATCAGAGGCTGAGAGTGTCTACACAGGCACTGCGAGTGCAGTGCCGCACCCAGCTTGCTAGCTGTCAGAACATGTGTTCTCTGGATGTGAGGAGGAACTGGTAAAGGATTCATTTCTGAAATAGAGGGACTGTAGGAACGGGTTGAGGCACCTTCTGTGAAATGCAGAGCTCGACGGCCCACATGTTCTTGACCGACCCAGGCCCGGCTCCCAGCAGGCGCTCAGTAAACCGCTCCTTTGGTTTCTGGGTGAGCTGTCATGAAACGGGTCCTCCTCGTACCTGCTCTTCCAGGACTGTGACCGGGAAGGGCTGTCAGAGCCGTGTAGCAGGGATCCCAGGGCATGCAGGGAGGGCTCCCATGGCCTGTGCAGTGCTCTCTGACGCGGTCTCTTGCTGCCCGGGTGTGGGACAGGCTCCCAGACTGGTCACTGTTACGATGACCATGAGCACTGGGAGACGGCCTGACCCCCCTTTTCCCCTCTCCCTTCCCTCCCCACCGCGTCCCCTTGAAGACCTTGAATCTGACCTGCACGGTGTTTGGAAATCCGGACCCTGAAGTGGTTTGGTTCAAGAACGACATGGACCTCGAGCTCAGCGAACACTTCTCAGTGAAGGTGGAGCAGGCCAAGTACGTCAGCCTGACCATCAAGGGGGTGACCTCCGAGGACTCGGGGAAGTACAGCATCAACGTCAAGAACAAGTACGGCGGAGAGAAGATCGACGTCACCGTCAGCGTGTACAAGCACGGGGAGAAGATCCCGGATGTCCCGCCGCCCCAGCAGGCCAAACCGAAGCTCATCCCAGCGTCCACCTCTGCAGCAGCTGAATAGGGGTCCAGCCTGGGGTGGGCGGGAGGGGCTAGAGGTCGCGGGGTGGTCGCGGGGTGCCGTGTGCTGTGCGAGCGAGTGCCACCTGAGTGGGCAGCATGTGGGTCCAGAGTGGGCCACACGTTAGTTTCTGGTTTGGGCATTTGGTGACTGTCTTCATTGGCTTTTCCCGAGGCTGGCCGGTTCCTGTGCTCAGGGGCCAGGACAGGGAGCTGGTGGAGGATGGACACAGCTCTGTTCTCCTGGTGGTGGGTGGGGCCGTGACCTGAGCGCGGCCCAGGAGGTGGGTGCAGGCTGGGCCCAGAGCTCTCACGTCCCACTGTTCCCTGGCCAGTTACCTCTTGCTCTCGACTAATAAACTGTAAAAGTCACCTTGTGTTTCTGAACTGATCTTCCCGACTCCATGTCCCCTCCCGACTTGATGAGGTCGGGATTTCCCTGCAGTGGCGCGGCTCGTCCAGAGGAGAGCCAGGTATGTGGGCGCCCCTCCCAGGAGGGCTCCCTCTAGCAGCTCCTCCGTGGGGCTGGGCAGCCACCGCTGGCACAGGCAGAGGGGCCCTGACGCCCAGGTCCCCAGGAGTGAGCCTGTGTGTGGGGCTGGAGAAGCTTCCTGGCTGCACCAGGTGCAGATGCCTCCGTGGGGAGAGCTCAGCCCTGGGCGGCCGCCGGCCTCTGTTTCATGAAGTAGGAAGGGAGGGCCGCCCACAGGACACTCACTGGAAAAGACCAGAGCGCCCTGAGGGGGCAGGACCCAGCCGACTTCGGGCTCCTGAGAGGTTCCCAGTCTTCACGTGTGAGCTCTCCTTCCCTGGAAAACGTCCTTTCTTTTTTGGAAAGAGGCTGAGATTCCCCTGGCAGAAGTGGCCCCACCCAGTGGTTCAGTTCTTTTGCTTTATTTGGGTTTTTTTTTTTTTTTTTTTTTTTTTTTTTTAATGTGGTGCTGGGGATGGAACCCAGAGCCTCACACGTGTGAGGCAAGTGCTTTTGGCCCCCCGCAGGCCAAACCGAAGCTCATCCCAGCATCCACCTCGGCAACCACTGAATAGGGGTTCCCAGCCTGGGGTGGGCGGGAGGGGCTGGAGGTTGTGGGGTGCCGTGTGCTGTGCGAGCCCCCGCTGAGCCCAGCCCGGCCTTCTGTCTGCCTGATAGCAGGAAACTTCCACATTAAGAGCCTTTTCTCTCGCGCTGTGTCAGGCCAACACAGATCCACCGTGTTTGGTTGTCTTTCCCTAAGGTGATACTAGCAACCCACATGTCCCCAGGAAGCCACAACCTGCCAGGAGGTCCCATGGCTGCAGAACCAGGGCCAGCAAGAATTTTGGGGAGTCATTTTTGCTTCTCTGTCAGGTGGGTGGCTGTTGCACTGAGTGGTGGCCAGTGGTCCTGGGAGCACCTTTGGTGGGGGTGGGCGTAGGCAGAATGTCTGGCACTTGACATTCATTTTGTGACCAGCTTTCACTTATTTTCCAAGTTGCGGTAGTCTTTTTGTTTAGCAATTGCGGTTTTTAGGAAAGAAGCAAATAAAGAAATGAGTACCTTAAACCACATCTTTTAAAATTACAGGAGCAGTTTTAGGTTCACAGAAAAATTGAGAAGAAGGCACACAGACTCTTCATACACCCTGCACCCATTCATGCAGAGCCTCCTGCCAAATTAAAGCTTCTCAAAGTTGCGCACGTGTGTGGGCCTGCACAGACATGCATGTCAACCAGGCCACCGTGCTCACTAGGGTCCACTCTCTGCCTGGCTCATTGTGGGGGGTGGCGGTCTGTTTTCTGTAATGTCATGCAGTGCCTGAGGCCTGGTGCCTTGGCTGACTTTGGAGGTTCCAGGGCATCTGCTGAGGGCTGTCATCCCGGGTGGTGAGGACTCACAGTAGGTGGCATCACAGCAGGAGAGGTGCACAGAGGGGAGCTCGCTCCACCAAACAGGGACCAGAGCTAGCGAGGGGCTCCTTCCTAACAGCTGAGAGCTGCTAGTGGTGTGTGGCTGTGGTTCAGCCCCAGACGGAACTCTGCGTGCCTCTGTTTTTCCAAGAGTGCCATCGCTTCTTGTCCCGGAGTCCCACCCATGGCTCAGCTCCGTTTGGTTGTCCCCTGTCCTCCCTTCTCTGGTCCGTGACCCCCTCTCCTCCCTGTCTTCCGAGGAGTGGGCCGGGTGTGGCTTGTCCCCTAGCCCAGGGTGTGGGATGTTCTTGCATCGTGTCAGGCGCCCGTCTCTGTCAACCTTCCCGACTTGCTAGGTGCTGTCCTCTCCTCTTGCCCATCTCTACTGTGCCTGCGAGCCCAGCCCTCCCCTTCTGCACGTGCTAATTGAAATTCTCTCCCAAGTAAGGTCCGCCTCCTCTCCCTCATTTGCTCATTCATGGAATCTGTGCTGTGCACCGGGGTCGGCGTCCACACCGCCCTCTGTTCTGTCCTTTACATGCTCCAGCTCGGCCACGTGCCCTTTCAGTGTAGCCTGTGTGCTCTCAGCTTGGTTTGCCCAGTGGCCCCGACCTGCTGGCACCATGTGACACCAGGGCCATCTTGTGCCATCTCTGCTCCAGCCCTGGAGTCTTCTCCCAGGGCCCGTGGTTGGAGAGTGGGGTTAGAACCCAGACGGGTGGAGGGTCCTCCGGTGTCTGTCACACACCTTCACCCCACTGCACTGGTGTAAGAGGAGGACGTGTGAGGGGGACACTGCTCTGACGGCTAGTCGCCCCTCAGAGGCCGGTGTGAAGAGCCAAGGACCCGGGGAGGAGGTCTAGGCCGTCCACTAGCTTCCTGTGTGGCTGGGACTGTGGCCGAGGGCGGTGCTGGAGTCAGGTGGGAGGTCAGGCCGCCCGACCTCCCTGATTCCCTCTCTGTTGGCCTCACATGGTAGCCAGGAGCTGTGCACGGGCCACCAGGCAAGGAGCAGCTGGGGAAGTGCAGAGAGCCCTTCTGGGCCTCTGATCTTGGGCCGGACAGAATCGGCTCTCCCAGGACCCCAGGAGAGCCTCTGCCCACGAGCCGTGCTCTGCCTTCTGGTCAGTAACACTGTGGCCCATGCTTCCTAAGAGCAGAGGACATGGGGCTGTCTCCCGTCACCATGGTGCAGCCATCAAATCCAAGGAGCTCAGGCTTGGCGCTGTGCACCATGACCACACCCCATTCTCGCCAGTGGTCAATATCGTCCTTCACGGGACCCGTCTGCGGGAGTCCAGGCCAGGGGAATCAGCCCTGTGATGTCACCACTTTACTTTGCCGAAAGATGTTTGTCTTTAATCCATTGATGATTTTGAAGGCAAGAAGACAGCCACTCAAGGCCAGCCTCAGCAACTTAAGAGAGACCCTGTCTTGAAATCAAAAGGAGCTGGGGTACAGCTCCGGGGCAGAGGGCCCTGGGCTCCATCCCCTACACCCGAAGCCCAGGGTGAATGATGCCACTTGTGATGAGGATGACACCCTCGGAGGGCTCTGTGGTCGATGGAGTGAACTTGGGTCCTGTGAGCTTGAAATGTGGCGTCGGGGCTTTGTTCATGAGCAGCTGAAGCCGTCCATCAGCGCCACAGGAGGTGCGGGTCCAGGCAGCTCGGCCGTGGGCCGTCTCACTCCAGGAGTCTGGAAAGGGACTTCTCCTGCTGCTCAATTCGTAGCCTAAATCCCAGATACCAGGCCCTGTGGGCCAGGGCCATGTGAGGCCAGCGTCCCCTGGTGCTCTCAGGCGAGATGGCCTCACCACGCAGCAGGCTCCAGCACCCACCGCGTCAACACAGGCGACTTCTCTCTTGACTGTTTAGAAAGCTTTTCTTCGTCAGCACTTTCTTTCTTTTAATTATTCTTCTTTGTGATTTCATTAAATTTAAGCCATTCTTTATGGAATCTCCCATTTTGTCCATCGGATTTATTTCTTAAATTTCATCTCAATTGACAAAATAGTTGCATATGTGGATGGTGCAATGTTCCCATGCATGTTTCCAACCTGGAGTTGTCACACCAGAGCCACCAACGTATCTGTTGCTTCACATAGAAGTGCAAACTCGACTCGGTATCGTGAAGTGCAAGGTGCACTTCTGTGTGGCAGTTGCTCCTCTTGCCTGGGTCGTAGCCTCCTGTCTTTGGTCAGCCCCCGCCCCTCCCTGCCAGCCCCAGGTGGACACGATCGCTCTTCCTGGAGCTCGCTGCTCGACATTCCACCGGGGGACGCCCACCCTTGTCCTGCAGCTGCTTGCTCGGGAGGACGATGGCTGCAGGTTCCCCAGGTCACCCCGAAGAGCAGCACTCCCTCCTTGGAGGCCGGGCTTCCCATCGCGTGCACCACCTTGTCCTGAAGGTGCTTCTGTTGTGACGCCAGCCTGTCCTCTCAGGGTGGTCACTGCGTGGTGCTGCGGTGCCCTGGAGGTGTGGGCTCCTCTGCTACATGGGCTTCCTGCCCTTTGGAATCAGGCTCAGTGGTGGGGCCGCTGGATCCTGTGGCAACCCCATGTCAGTGTCCTGAGGAGCCTCTGCAGCTTCCCGTGGCCCCACTAGGCCCGTGCCCTCTACCTGCCCTCTGTGTCTTTGTGACAGTCGCCTCCTAGCAGGTGTGGGGTGAGTCCCCTGGGGTTGATCGGCCCTTCCCTGACGGTGACAGTGAGCGGCACTGTGAGGACCTTGGCTGTCTCTGTTTCCTCTGACAAGTGTTCATTTGGACCCTTTTCCCATTTTGGGGCATTTTGAGCTATTGTGCCATGGAGTTGCGCCCTGGCATGTCCTGGGTATTAGTTCTTGCCCTGCATGGAGTTCACTAGGTTTTCCCAACCCCTCTTCTGACACCATCCGTGTTCACGTTTGCCGCCTGTCTCGGGGTGTATCCACAAAATCTGTGCAGACCAAGTCCTGGGCGTTTCCTGCAGGCCTCCTGGTGTTTCCAGGTGGGGCCTTCCATCCCACTCCCTAATCCCTGTGGAGCGACTTTTCCCTGCGGTGGAGGTGAACCTCCGGTTCCACTCCTCGGCACGTGGACTCGCAGTTTCCAGCAGCATTTGGAAGAGACGATTCCGCCTTCCTCATGTGTCTTTGGCAACTTTGTCAGAAGTCAGGGCCGTGACCGCAGGTCCAGGTCTGCTCTCTGCCCTGTGTGGCTGTCCCTGTCTAGCTTGGTGAAGTGTCACATGGTTTCAGGGTCTCTCCCCACACCACTTGCACGTGACCTTAGAGCCACGAGGAAGATTCTCTTTCTGTCCCTATAGTTCACTGGAAAAGCAGGGCAGTTGGGTGCCCCTCAGTGGTGCAGTGCCGGCCCAGCGTGCACGAGGCTCTGGGTTCTATTCCCAGGGCAGAGGGAAAAAAGAAAAGGCTCTTGGTAAGTTGGGGTTGTGTCTTACTTCTTTCAAAATTGCTTTCCCCCCAGCAGTTCAAAATGGAATTTTGGATACATCAGAGGTAATAATTACAATAAGACTTGTCAAATTTATAAGTTCATGACCTACGTTCAAATCAAATCACAGTTAACCCTCAGGGTTCTGCATGAAGAGAGTCACCAATGCCAGTGACACCCAGCCTGACACTTGGTGCAGGAGCCCCCACAGACACACACACGGCCATGTGGCTTTGCACAGCCTGGCGCCCTCTGTGCATTGGCCCGCCAGCCTCACAAGCTCTGAAACTCCCACGGGCCCCTGGCTCTGCGCCCTGCACGGTGTGGGCCTTGGTGGGTCAGCGGGATGTCGGCCAGTCACAGGCGGGGGACCCCTCCCCTGAACTTCTCAGCAGGTCAAGCTGAGAGGAGGGGCTGCCCAGGAAATGTCTTTTCAAGTGTCTGCATCCCGTGTGCGGCCTCGACGCCCAGCTCGCTTGTTAGAAAAGCTCTCCTTTAAGGCTTCCAGGCTGAGCATCCCAGCGGTCTGCAGCTATCACAGTAAGCCTGGTGCACCCCGGGGCTCTCTGGGGCTCAGTGTGCCCCGACCCAGCCTCAGTCCTCTCCTGGGACCTGTCCTCTTGGTTCCTTTCTGTCCTGGCCTGTGACCGTTGGACTTGGAAGTTTCAGCCTTTTAAAGTTTTTAAAGGCCTGGCCTGCAGTCATGGTCCTGGGGGACCACTAGATGGCGCTCATGCAATAGACACTGGGGCCACGCACAGGCCAGCTGGTCCCTTGTGCAAAGGCGTCACTTAGGGAGTGAAGATGGGCCGAAGGCAGTAGGCTCACCCCACTGACAAGGCCGGGCTGGCCAATGTCCGTTTCCAGGAAATAGCAGGCCATTTTGAAGGCAGATAGAGCTTCTGAATTGTCCCATGATTTGCACCTGGAGGAGGAAACACCTGGTGAGGTGCAGGGCTCTGATTGTCTCAGCGCAGCCATGAAAGCGAGATCTACCTGGACAGCAGGTGTGGGGCGTGAATTCTGAGCACCCCGTCAGGGAGTGTGTGAAAGGCAGCAGGTTCCCCGTTTGTCAGAGCCATACATTAGGGCACTGACACTCCCTCTCGAGCGCAGGACGGCTGCGAGCTGTCACAGCAGGGCCTGACCAGGGTCCAGGTCCCTGTCGACTCTCCTGGGCATCTGGGTGGGGCAGGGCCTGCAGGCGTTGGATTTCGTGGTGACTGAAATGATTAACTTTTGTCATCTTTACTTTTTTGTTTTAATTGACTCTGTGAGGTTTCGTTAGGTAATGAATGGGATGAAAGATTACTCATGATAGTCTCATTTTTCACTGGCTTAACGTGGATTAATGTCTTATTTAGATCTTACCCGTGGAAACATGACCGCATTTTATAAACAAAAGGCGCATATTACAGAGGCACAGTGGAGGAGGACGTTGGAGGAGTGTATGAAAAGCGTAGATGGCACTTGACACCAGGCAGAGAATCGGATCTGTTTGCTCTGGACCCCAGCAGAGCGCGCAGTGGCCTTGGGCTCCCTTTGTGGCTTCACTCCCCCAGCCCTGGCCAGCGTTCATCCGGCCACTTTCTGCTTTGGCGCTCTTGGGAGTCCGCTGCTTCCCCAGCAGTACTACGCCTGTCCTTGGCCGAGTTGCTGAGGACTGGGGCCCTGAGGAGAGCGGGAGGGATTCCAGATCCACGCCTGGCGGGGCTCCTTCAGCCGGCGGCAGCCTTGACACCCGTGTCCTTTCCTGTGCCTCCGTTTCCTGTGGCACCAGCATCCCCAGGCTCGCGGTGTCTGTGTGTGCTCCTGGGTCCCCTGGCCACAGCGGGGCCTCCTCCCGCCACCAGGCCTCGGGCTTTCCCGTGATTCCCTCCTGCAGGCTCTCGGGATGCCCACTTCTCATTTAGGGTCAGGTTCTTTCTCAGGTTCTTCTGGTGAGAGATAGAAAGTCCAGTGGTCCATTTTCAGAATGCACTATTTAGCCTTAAAAATCGGCTAAAATTGGGATGTAGGAAAGGCAGCCACATGGGAAATAGCAGAATGGAAAGCACCACAGCCTACGGATGTGGCAGATCCAAAGTCCACCACCTGAGCAGCCCCTGGACAAGCAGGTAGGGGAAGGGGTGGTCTGACCTACAAAGAGAAATCTCTCTGTTAAGAAAGAATAACTTAGAAGAGGAAGTAAGAGCCATATACATGTCAGAATGCATGCACCCCAGGAAGGCTTTCCCGCCATGAGAGAACAGAGGGAGGGGGGCAGAACTGAAGGTGCATTTTTTAAAAAATAACCCAATTAGCCAATTGTGTAGATTGTAATCCTGAGTTCTTCCTATCAGGTCAGGGCACTTAGGGATAAGAGCAGGTGGCCGCCCACCCGGGTGTCCTTGCTCTCCAGGCCTTGTTTGGTAGCACACCCTCTGCAGAAGTCCTTGGCCTGGCCTGACTATTCCGAGCACCTGTCTAATTCCTCATGACACCCGGCACACCTAACAGCCTCAGGTCTGAGAGGTGGGGTGTCGTAATTCCTGTCTTTTTCTGATGACTGTAAATACAAAACCACAGTTCCTGGCCTCGATGAGCTGAATGTGGCTGTGCTGACCAGAGGTGGGCGCCAGGGAATGGGCACTGCTCCCCTTCCTGCCTTCTCAGCCAGGTCCGGGCTCCTGCCCAGGCAGCCTGCAGGAATCTGAGGTGCCCTGGGGAAGTCCTAGATCCGTGGTGCACACTGCAACAGCAGAGAGCCTGCTCTTTCTTCCTTTGACATTCTTCACAGGTCCCAGTCAGACTGTTAGGAACTCATCCGTCACTGTAAAGGGAGAGGGCAGCTGGTCCCCGAGCTCCCAGGCAGAGGGCCAAGCACCTCCAGGGCTCACCTGCAGCCTGTAGACAGCAATCTCAGGCACGTGTAGCACAGAGGAGACGCAAGGCAGGAAGGGCATCTTCAGCAGGTGCAGAGGGAGGCCATGGGGCATTAGGAAAGAGGGGTCAGCTCATGGGGTACGCACAGGTTAGAATCCAGTAGCAAAGTAAGACTAAGTCTCTACAGGATTCTGGTGCCAAGGAGCGTGCAGCTCCCTGTAGGTGCACAATCCTGCTGAGACCCAGGCAGGGCCTGTGGATGAGAGGGAGCGGGTCCTGCAAGCCCCAGGGAGCTCTTTGAAGGGTTCGGGGACCTGCTGACTGGCCAGCAGGGTAGAGGTGCAGACCCTCCCTGCCACCCAAGGATGGCATCTCTTGCCAGAGTGATTGCTTTCAAGGTGCTCCACATTTTTTCTTGAACACAGAATTCCAGGCACATGTCTCCACATTTCCCCTTCTAAAGATTAAGAGAAAGAAACAGAAAATGAAAAAAGAGACGAGTTCTTCTGTTCATCCCTCTGCTAGGCAACCTGAGTCAGCAATGGAAACCTCCACCGGGCATCACCTGCCTTGCAGACTTGAGAAGGGTCCTTTCCCTGGCCAAATGGTGGAGCCTCTGCTTCATCCCACTACTGCCCCAGGGCAGTGAGACCAGGCAGCGTGGCTCTGCTTGCCCACTGAGCCCATGGTGCATGCTCAGCTGCTCACAGGGTGTTAGAGGAGAGCAGTAGGTCAGGGAGGATGTGTTTCTTTCAGCAAGAATCTGCTTCATCAGCCGGTGAAATGGTGCTTGAATGGGCAACCTGAGAAACTCCGTTCAGTACCCACATAAGTTTTATTCAGAATTACCCATGAGCAGAGGATTTACCAAGCATGATGACGAGAATGAACAAGATCACAGGAGAAAGATGTACACGCACCAAAGCTGTTTCCCTGTCACCTTCAAGCACTGTCTATTACATCAGGCAGTGAGCCTGTGGCTTCTTTGTGCCACCGCTGCCCGAGGGCAGAAGACAGAGCTCGCGGCAGTGCTCCGTGGCTGTCCCGCAATGTGGGACCACCGAGCTAGCCAGGGGAGTCTCTGCTGGGCACTCCAGGCTGGTCCACTTTGCATTGCTAGAGGGAGCTGAGGAAGCACCAGGTACAGGAGCTTTGTAACTCAGCCCTGCACACGTCAAAGGGAACATAGTTGTATAAGTTATAATCTGTCAACCAGACTCAACTGGTTGTCTGTCTGTGCAAAACCAACTCAAGGACAATTGTGCTTTGTGAATTTTAAAGGCTGATGGTGGTGACTTCTGGACGGGTCACCATCCTCTGTGGGTTTTCTCCTCTCTCCTTTCCAGGCACTGTGTACTGGGCTGCTTCTGTTTGTAATGAAAAACCTAAGACAGAACGCTTTAGGAAACTGTGGATAAAGGGTGCACACACACACACACACACGTGCACACACACACACACACACACACTCACACACCCTTGGATTCTGGATGCAGCTCAACCTCCTTCCCTCCCCTCTCCTTCCTTGCATCCAGAATTGCCCCTGAGGGCCCAAGGCTGAGCAGAACTCCCTTACCTCTCTGGTTCTTAACTACCTGTGCAGTTCTACCTGCTCCTGTTGAGAAACAACTGGCCTGTTTCCAATTTTTGATGTTGTAACCAGTATTAAATGAACATCCTTATTGATGACTTTTGTGCATTTATGAGCCTTTCCTAGGGTACAGATGCAGAAGCAGAGTTGCAGGCAGGAGGAGCCTCGTGCCATCGACAGTCGGGGCACTGCCAGGCTGCTCTCTGCAAGGGCTGTTACACTCATGCTGCAGCCGGCTGGGTGTGGCGTTCCCGTTGCTCTGCGTTCTTGTGCACACCTGACCTGATGGCGCATGGCCGCGGCTGCAGGATGGTGTGTAGTTGGAGACAGGGGTTGGTTCTGATGGCTTGCAGATCCACTTTGGTTTTCTCAGCTGACAACTGTGTGGCATACAAATGCCCAGTTCCTTTCTTTCTTTAGATTCTCATGAGCTTTACTTTTCTTATTGGGTCTGCAAACTCCACCTTGGGGACCCTCTGAGTAGGCACTGGTGTAGGAGGTGGCAAGTGCGCTGGCCACTGTTTCTAGGTCCGCAGGTGCTTTTGTGGACACCACGTGTGGGTTAGTGAAGCCCCTTCCCACTCCTCCTTGCTGGCATGGCTGGTGTTTGATTTGACATCACAGAATCCTTCAGTGTTTGTTCATCAGGTCTGCTCGGTGCTCGTTAGCAGGTTGAATCAAACACAATGCGTTCTAGGGTTCAGCCCTCCTTGAAGTCTGGGTCATTCACAAACAACTGTTGCTGGGTCATTTGCAGCTGTGTAATCGGGGACATTGCACTGGTGCCCCGTGACCAGCCCTGTCACTGCTCCTGGTCTGGGTGTCAACCACAGGTCTAGGCGTCCTCTGGGTCCAGTGCTCTTTGTGACCTCCTTCATACAGTGTCACAGGTTGATTGTGCCCTTCTGTGAACTCTGGGGCGACAAGGCAGTGTGGTCTTACTTTCAGGTTCACTTTGTGCACACATGGCAGGCTCACTACGGCAGAGTCCTGCAGCCGGTCTTGTGACTTAGACCCCTTGTGGTTGCCGGAGTCGGACCCCCACGTCCATTGAGTCTCTGCTGCACTCCTCAGTGGGTGTGCGAGGGCCTTGGGTTCAGGTGTGCACGGCTCAGGTGCAGCCTGTTTCTGACGGCCTCCCCGAGGTCTCTGCTCACAAGTTCCTGCTCTGTTCTGCCGTGGTCACTCTGCCGCCCTCTCCCCTCAGGGTGGACGCCTCGTTCATTGATCTCCACTCTGTTTCCCTCACTGAGGCAGGCGTCTGAGACAACTTTCCACCCACCTGCTGTAGCTCATCTCCCTCCTGTGCCCTGGGGCCTGGCCGGTCCCCACCGCGGGCTGGGGCTGTCGCTCCCAGTGGCTGGCCGTTTGCCAGTGCCGAGCATGGCTGCTCAGGTAGGGCTCCCACTCCCTGCAGGTCTGCAGCCTTAGAGAGAGCCTGTGCACTAGAGCAGGGACACGGGGGGAGCCCCGCCCGGGCATGGCGTCTCTCAGTCAGCCCGTCGACACCTCATCGTCTCCCGGGGCCCACAGCTGTGGACCTGGGGCTGCTGCGGGGCTGTGCATGTGCCCACTGTTTCCACAGCGCCCCCTTCCCCCAGGTGGGATGCAGCTGGACTCACGCTGCACCTGTCCCCTCAGATTGGCCGGTCTCACTTCCCCTGCACCCAGGCTCCTCCTGGTCCTCGCAGTGGGCGAGTGGGTCTTCATTGGTGACAGTGCCTCCGTCTGCATGTGCCACCCCCCACTGAGGGCACCTGGCAGCGAGTGTGCATGGCAGTCACGGTGAAGCCGCTCTCCACATCTGCGTGCAGGCCTTAGTGTGACCCGAGTTTTCACCCCTTTAGTAAATCCTGAAGAGCCGATTGTGGGTCACAGGGCAAGAGTGTGCAGCTTGGAAGAAACTCCCAGATTGTCTCCCAAAGTGGCCGAGCCCTTCAGCACTCCCACAGCAGTGAGTCCTCTCCTGTCTGTGCCGTCCGTGTCTGCATCTCGCCTGTTCTCATTGGCCCGAGGTGCTGACCTTTGGCTCTGCAGCCTGAGCTTAGCTTCGGTGAATCATGGCTGTCCACCCAGGTCCAATGAGCCCCGCCTGGCCAGCAGCTCTGCCTCCTCCTGTCCTCTGTCCTCCTGCTGCGGGGCTTCCTGGTCCTTCAGGAGCCCCGGACGTCACAGTGACAGCGTTGTTGGGGATCTGCTCCCTTGTCTCTGTCTGCCACGTCTCTCAAGCGGGAAGCCTCTGGATGGTGCTAGGAAGGAGGTCCAGGACTGTGCTCTAATTACACAGCGGCTTTCAAAGGCAGAGCAGGGCACGCCTTCCACGGGTGTTCAGATGGACATGGGGACGAGGCGTTTGTGGCCACTGTAATTCTAGTTTATTCCCAGGCTGTCACCAGGACCTCCAGAGGTGCTGCCTGCTCTGTGCGGTCTGCCCTGGGGACGTCCGGGTGTGCCTGGAGACGGCCAGCTCTGTGCGGTCTGCCCTGGAGACGGCCAGCTCTGTGTGTTGGGCTCCGGCTGCTCGCTTCAGTGGTTGCCCTTGTTCGTTGTCACCCCTGTCCACAGGCCACTTCTCTGTTGTGACCGCTGCCCTTCCAAGGGCCGCCCGGCTCCCAAGGCCGTGGTGTTTCCTAGGAAGCAGAGCTGGAGCTCTGTGAGGAGAGCTGAGTCCCAGGAGCCTGGACCCTCTTCACACACGATCAACGGGTCTTCTTGCCCTCGAGGGCGTCTGGTCCCCCACCACCTGACCCCCAGCTGCCCTGCTGGCCTTCCTAAAGCAGAGCCTGGTGAAGGCGATCCCCCACTCACTGTCTTGACAGGGTCACAGTGAGGATGAGTGCTGGCAGAGCCACGCTGGTTGGTGGGAGACCGAAACCACGAGACCCTTTTTTATGTAATTGGGACTTTTCATTTTCATGCTCATGTTCCTGACAGGAGGCCTGAGGATGTTAAATGCCAAACAAATTAGATTTCAGATGGCTGGAACCTAATAGGTAGCTCATGCCTTGGAGGCTGTTCTACTACCCCTCAGCATAGGACAAAGTAGAAGGCTGCTCCTCTATCTCAGTACATTGAGGACAAACCTGATAATGGACAGCAATCTCCTTTGAAAGGTCATGAGAAATTTAGGCACCACATTGATTATATCAGCTAGAACCCAAGCCCATATTTCCGGCCTCTTAGAAAACCTAATCAGTATGCTTATTTTACAAAGTTCACCACATGCAATCTCATTTTTGATTAAGGAAAGTTATATTATACACTTAGGAAAGTTAAAACAAATAAAGATACATTCTTCTCTTTTTATAAACCCTTTTTTACTTTACATAGGGATATATGATGAGCATAGTTAATATTGGTGGAAAGTGGATTGATGTTTAGAACTTACTTTCTATTGAGAAAGATTATAAAGATATGAGAACTAGTGCACCTTGACTGAGAAACAAAGAAACGCTTTGAGAAAGCAGCTTAACCAGTTTTATGAGAATAAATTTAGGAATTAATTAAAATAGCTTTATAAGACACAGTTTTAGAATAATGTTAGAAATCTTATTTTATTTAGATTCTTAAGTTTAGAGATTCTTGAGTTTTTAGTTGTATAGGTTCTGATATGTTTTAAGAATGATTTATAAACTTTAGGTTGTTTTAAATATAAGATTTAAGGGGACTTTTTTAGATGGGAATTTTAGATTAGAAATAAAGTACAAGTGTACTTTAGGTTAATGATTGGTTAGGAGACTTAGAGTCTGGTTACGTAGTTTGGCACTAGTTAATAAGAAAATAGCATTTCTTGGGGAAAAATAGTAAATCTTGGGAAAATCTGAAAAACGTAAATTGGTGATGTATTTTATTAATGATTCTGTACTTTTAATAATTATATAACTGAAGGTCACATCCTGGAAAAATGGAAATTCATGTTACATTTTCTGTACCCCCCAATCATGGTTAAGGAAATGTCATGTCTTGGCAAAGTTTTAAATTATATAATCAAGGATGTATTCTGAATCTATAATGATGAGAAAAATTGTAATAAAAGATGACCCAGAGAAAGCTGCATTGGCTCTCTCTCTGGAGATTGCTCCAACGGAACGACTCCTGTCTCGTCTTTTCACCGACGCCACTCCTCCTTCAGGACTCCCTGGACCCCGCTAGGGCAGGACCCCGGCAAGAGCCCCCAGAGGGACCCCTTCCAAAGCCTTCCAGTGACTCCCTGTTGCCTACAGACGGAGTCTAATCCAGTACACCTTCCTTGAACCAATTCTTTTTAAAAAATATTAATTAATTAACCATTTGTTGCAATTTGTTAAGCATGCAGCAGAACACATTTCAGTTCACAGCACACGTAAGGAGCACACTTCTCATGTCTCTGGTTGTTCAAAAAGCAGAGTCCCACCATCCGTCTCTTCATCCACGTACCTAGGGCAAGATGTCCATCCCATCCCACTGTCTTTCCTGCCCCGTGCCCCTCCCTCCCCTTTGCCCTATCCATGGAGTCATTCCTCCATGCCCCCCACCCCATTATGGATCAGCATCCGCTGGTCAGAGAGAACACCCAGCCCTTGGTTTTTGGGATTGGTAACTTCACTTAGCATGGTATTCTCCAGCTCCATCCACTTACCTGCAAATGTAGAACAGAGGTTGAATAGCACAGGTCACTTGCTGAGTACTTACATGGATTGAAAACTGAAGTCCTGCAGTGCCTGATGCCCCAGGAACTGGCTGCCACCTGGGGTCATGTGACAGTTTTGGTCATTCAGATGGATTTCGGCAGCCACCTCCTCAGGATCGAACCCTGTCTTGAACCACCTGCCATCTCTACCCGTGGCGAGCTCTCTTGGTTGAATTGCCACATCTTTTTTGAACATTTAGTGAGTGTGTTTGCCAGACACATTGGTATTTATTATGTACGTGAAAACACCACTACTCAAAAGGACCCTATGGCACAAGAGACTTCTTCAAGTTTCTCATCTTGACTATAGGGGGCTTTCAGACTCTCCCCTTCTAGGACAGGGGACAGCTAGGATTGTGGCATTAGTTAAAGCATCACGCAGCATGTTCCGTGACTGGAAGTACGCACCTCACCTGTCCCCATCAAGACCCTATAGTCATCCCGTCATGCTGACAGTATTCTCTCCGAGATGCTAGTTTGCCCTGTGTCTTCCACCTCATGCCGTCAGAACCCCCGAGCAGAGCTGTTGGGTCAAGCAGTCACCAGGAGGGAACACATCCTTTTGGTTGAGAAGAGTAACTCCACCGACAGCAGGGGCTGACTGAGCACAAAGGCCAGGGGTCACTGCGTGGCCGCTGGAGCGTGGGCTGTGTGCAGTGAGGTCTGGCTTTTCCCCACACAGAGCTGCCCCTGAGTCCTGTGCTGCTAGCACTCATGAGTCCTGTGCTGCTAGCACCCCTGAGTCCTGTGCTGCTAGCACCCATGCTGGCTCCCACCCACAGCCGCTGCTTTCCCAGGTGCACCTGCTCCGCTTCGCCCTCAGGTGCAGCCAGGGTGGCTTCAGGACGCGCCCTCCTGCATCCTAAGCCAGGGCCCATGCTCCACACCAGGAGTTGGGGGAAGCAACATGAGCAAAGTGCCTTTGCAGCTGGCCATGTTTTCCCCTCCTTTCTTCCTCCTGGCCTGGGAGGGAGGGCAGAGGGTGGCCAGGGTGCCCACGTTTCCTCAGGCCAGGGCGCCCAGCCTCAGTGCGCGGCGCCCAGCCTCGCTCCTCCTCCAGGTGCATCGCTCCTCCTCCAGGTGCAGGCTCACTGGAGTCCACCCAGAGTGGGCACAATGGCTCCTGGTGCATCCAGCCTTCCCCATGCACCAGGCTGCAGGTGAGGGACTTCATCATCTGTCTGCAGTGACGTCCTCCTATCTTCGCAGGAGGGAGCTGCAGAAACTGGTGAGGGGGTGAAGTCACAGGCGAGCTGCAGCAGAGGGGAGGCCCAGCACCCTAGTGTCACGGCCAAGGCAGAGACCTCAGTGGGGTCTCCATAAGCAGGCTCCCTCTGACCAGGGCACTCCTGGGGGAACTGGACAGCCAGGTCCCTCTGATCAGGTCACTCCTGGGGGACTGGACAGGCAGGTCCCTCTGATCAGGTCACTCCTGGGGGACTGGACAGGCAGGTCCCTCTGATCAGGTCACTCCTGGGGGAACTGGACAGGCAGGTCCCCTCTGATCCAGGTCACTCCTCAGGGACTGGACAGCCAGGTTCCTCTGATCAGGTTACTCCTGGGGGACTGGACAGCCAGGTCCCTCTGATCAGGTCACTCCTGGGGGGACTGGACAGCCAGGTCCCTCTGATCAGGTCACTCCTGGGGGACTGGACAGTGAGGTCCCTCTGATCAGGTCACTCCTGGGGGGACTGGACAGCTAGGTCCCTCTGATCAGGTCACTCCTGGGGGACTGGACAGTGAGGTCCCTCTGATCAGGTCACTCCTGGGGGACTGGACAGCCAGGTCCCTCTGATCAGGTCACTCCTGGGGGACTGGACAGGCAGGTCCCCTCTGATGAGGTCACTCCTGGGGGGACTGGACAGCCAGGTCCCTCTGATCAGGTCACTCCTGGGGGACTGGACAGCCAGGTCCCTCTGATCAGGTCACTCCTGGGGGACTGGACAGGCAGGTCCCCTCTGATGAGGTCACTCCTGGGGGGACTGGACAGCCAGGTCCCTCTGATCAGGTCACTCCTGGGGGACTGGACAGCCAGGTCCCTCTGATCAGGTCACTCCTGGGGGACTGGACAGTGAGATCCCTCTGATCAGGTCACTCCTGGGGCACTGGACAGCGAGGTCCCTCTGATCAGGTCACTCTGGGAGACTGGACAGCCAGGTCCCTCTGATCAGGTCACTCTGGGGCACTGGACAGGCAGCTCCTCTTGATTCAGTTGGTCACAGATGGTGAGTTCCAGGCAGTGCTGGGCAGGGTTCCGTGGCGTGGAAATGGTGGTGAGCAGGAGAGATTGGGCAGAGGTGAGTCCTCAGGAAGCCCCTGAACATCATGGAGAGGGCGGAGTCATGGCCCACTGCAGTTTGGATGTGAAGTGTCCCCAAGGCCCACGTGTTCCGCGCCCTGTCCCGGGCCCTGTGCCATGGAGACGTGGTGGAGTCCGGTGGAGGTAAGTCACGTCCTCAGGGACGTGCCCTAGGGTGGGGCCAGGGACCCCCGCCCCTCCTCTCTCTCTGCCTCCTGCTGCCATGGGTCCAGCGACCCCACTGCCATGAGCCTCCGCCCCGATGAGCTGCCTCACTGGGGCGGCCAAGTGACCACGGACTGAAGAAGCCGGGGGCCCACAGAACCCTCCTCCTCTGAGTGTTCATCTCAGGCATCTGTTAGAGATGGAAGCTGAGGCACCACCCATAGGAAAGGCTGCCTTCTCGAGTATGTTTGAGTTGTGGGTGGACTGGATACCTCTGTTTCATTTATGTGGCGCTGAGGATTGGAGCCAGTGCCTCACCTGTGCTAGGCGAGTGCTCGCCTGCTGACCCCAGCCCCAGCCCAGGTTGCCTTTTTCTAAGTCAAATGAAACCTAGAGCTGAACCCCTTGTTGTTGAAGCTGGCAGGACGCTTGCTTCATCAATGGCAGCCCCGGGAGGGTCCCCCGACTGGTAACTGTCTGGTCTCCCCCCTTGGGGGGCTCAGGGCTCCTTGCCTACTCTGATGGACTCAGCTGTGGTGACGTGATAGAAAGAGGCCAGGTGTGGACGCTGTGAGGAGGGAGCTCCTCGGTTCCCTCCTGGTCAGTGTGGGGGACCTAGAGTACCTCAGCATGGCCCTCCCCCCACTTGGTGGGAGTCTTTCTGGCTGGTGGAGGGAAAGAACTCCAGCGGATGGATTTGTTCTCATCTGCTGCTTTTATTCACTTTGAATGTGCAGAGAGTTCAGCATAAGATGTTGAACCTGTTGGTTTTCAGCACAGTATGCTCTGAGTGGATCTGGGCTCTGACCACCATTTGCCGTGACCACTGTCCTCTCAGGTGGCTGCGTCCACCTGTGCTGCTTACAGAGTGACTCTCCTGGGGGGAGTAGGAGAGTGAAGGGCCCAGAGGGGCCAGTGTGACCCTGAAGTCCCAGGATCCCACTGCCTTAGGACTGCGAGTTCTCACCTTGCTCAGCGTCAGGTTTAACAGGACTGGGCTTCACCTCTCTCCCTGGGCTCCACCCAGGCGCCTCGGGGAACTGTGACGCAGCTCACAGCAGGCTGACATCTTCCCTCCGTTACCAGTGGGCAGAAATATTTGTGTGCAAACACACGTTGTGAGGAATGCGATTTCTGTCTCCAAATGTGATAGAAAATTTGAGAGATTATTCCTTACCTGGTGTTGTCATGGCGAATTGGAGAAAGCAAAGAAAGGCTTCTTTGTTTCTGGAGCCGTAAGAGCCCAGGGTTGGGAGGATGAGGTGGCATTGCTGTCTCTGGGGACTTTGTGCCCGCCCCTGTCAGGAGAGAAGCTGTGGCTGAGGCTCCAGCAGGAGCTCAGGAGGGGCAGCCCAGGGGCCCACCCCAGCAGGGGTCCTGCCAGAGGCAGCGCCAGCCCCCTGGGGACATTCCCATCCAGAGTTGGATGTACTGGATGTCCCCCGCCCAGCAGTGGTTCCCAGGAGCCAGGGCCTGTGAGGTGCCTTGGCCAGCACGGGAGCCAGCGTCCTTGAAAGGCCCTTTCCTGGACTTGGTTCTGTTCATCTAGTCAGGTCCTCATCCCCTGGGGAAGGAGAGTCCTGTCTTTGTTTAGTTGCTGTAAAACATATTTTCTTTAAAATAGCATTTAAAATTTTATCAAGACAATTTTTATCAAAGTATGCAAAAGTAGAGAAAGTAGGAGAAAATAAGAAGGAAGTAGGAAATGTGTGTTTGTGTTAGAGCCAATGGTTTGCTTGTGTGAATCAAACATTTTCTATATATTTCTGTATCTTTCATTATCAGAAAATTGGATCCAATCACCTGTGAAATATGCAAACATACCTATATTATATTTTATTTAGAAAATCTCTAGGGTTTTATTTATTTACCACCACTTGCACCTAGTAAGCAGACAGATCTAAAGTAGGGCAATATGACAGTTAATGAATACAGTTAATGTCTGGTCCTTCCTCCCTCCAGGCCAGGTACTTCACTTGGTTTCCATCTTCCACACAAAATCAGAATGTAACAGAGGCACTTCCAACGGATCAGAAAGGAAGTGACAGTTGATACCGATGGATGTGGTCCTAGTGGAACCCTGGATCTTGGCTAAAACGGAAGTCAGTGTCAGGATGTCCTGGGGGTGAGGACTTGAGAATGGCTGTTATCATTCTGTCCCCAGAGGTGGCACGGAGAAACTACTGAAGAATGCACTAGAATGGAATTAGGTTCTTCTCAATTCTACATCATCAAACACATCATGCATCCTCTGTGATTGCAAGGTATTAATGTGTTCCAAGACATTTTATATGTAAAATTAAAGGATATGTCAATCTTAGATTTGCTTTATATTTATTTTTATGTCTAATATTTCATACATCTAACACTTATTTTTATAAAATACATATATATTTTTTATAAGAAGTGCTTATTACAGGAAATTACCAGAGAGGTCAAAAGAAAGATTTCTTGTTTAATTTTATCCTGCTTTCTCTCTTGAATCCTCATCTTCAAACTGGGTAACCATGGTAGGAAATTAGTTGACACCCTTCTGCGCAGGTGTGGAGGACTAATGACATCTTTAATCATTCTATTTGCTTACCTGTCGATCGTCTATCTCACCTATTTTAAAACCTACCCTCATTTCAAAACTGGAGGTGCTCTTACAAAGTCGCTGCAGGACGGGGACAGAGAGTGCAGGGAAGTTGGGCTGAAGAGGAAAGAGACGGAAAGCTCAGGGGGAAGTAGCTCATGGGACCAAACACCACTCAATGACTGTTGTTCATAGTTTACTTGGACTCAATGATGCAACATGGAGATAATCTTATCTTTCAAGCTCAGTAGCTCTTAAGACAATGAAAACAGGAACAAGCCTTAAGAAAACGCACGAGTCTGTGCAGCCAAGGACTGGGATGAAGAGGGAAGCTGCTTCCATCTCAGCAGGTTTAGAATGTTTAACTACATTATAAACCAATAAAACCTGTGGGCTATAATTCCCCTGAAGCAAGTGTCCAAATATGTATTGAATGAACTGTCAACTACGGAAACATGAAATAAGAACGAGGGTGGCACTGGGCACACCTCCAGTGCAGACCCTTCCTTCAGCTCTCTTGTAGATACCTGCTAGTTTCTTCTTTGTTCTTGAAGATGACCTTTTTAGGCTGGTGCTCAATCCTGGGAAACTAGTTGCAGTGCAGATGGGGACTTCTTGCAGCACTAGGTTGCTGGTGGGTGAGCGAGGTCCTGGCAGTGGTACTGAAGGCAGTTTTTAGTGCACAAACAACTGTCTTGATCTCACCATGCACTCACCTGCTTGTGCTTCTAAATGCCTCTCCACTGAAAGCTCCCGCGGCCTAGGGAGGAAGCTGGCTCGGATCCCAGTCCTCAGTTCTTCTGTACAAGTTGGCACTTGGAGAGGGTCATCCAAGTTCAAAAACCGCAAGTCGACAGGGAAATTTCAGCTAAAACCACAAGGGAGATCATTTGACAAGCACATGGTTGTTCTGCAGCGAACCGACTTGCAGTCTTCATGATCGAAGGCTGAACGGAGCTGGTCAAGCCACTGACGCCTCATGTACTCACGTATAAAAATTCTGCTCTCAGCAAGTTTCCTCTTTGAATTTTATCATTTCACTGAGTATTTTTAAATTTTATTTTTAACTGTGACTTTTATTTTTAACTTGTGTATATCTGCCCCAGGTTGGATCTTTGGAGGCCCATGTTTAAAGGTGTGGTCCCAGGGAGGCTCTGTGGGAGCTGGTGGAACCTCTGAGAGGTGGGGCCCCACACAGCTTGTCAAGTCCTGTGGACACGCCCTAAGAGGGGAGAGCAGGATGGCTTCTTCCTCTTCCACTTTCTGCTTCCTGCCATGAGGAGAGCAGTTCTGTTCTGCTGCACAAACCCACCACGATGTGCTGCCTCGCACAATGCAGTGCAGTCAACTTATCATGGACCAGATCCTCCAAAGCATTTGACAAAAACAAACCTTTTCTCTGTGTAAGTTGATGATCTTGGGTGTTTTATCACAGTGATGGCAGCTGACTGATACAGGGGTACCACGTGATGCTTTGGTGTGTGTTTCAATGTGACATGACTAAACCACGTACTCATCTCTGGATGAGTGGTGGAGAAGGCGTGGGGTCTCTTCCTCTGTGAGGACACCAGTGCTGCTGAGTCAGGACCCCCATTGGGCCCTCAACCTTCACCACCTCTGAGAGCCATCTCAAAAGATGCAGCCAAGTGGGGTATGAGAATGACAGCAGACAGGGACACAATTCAGCCCACGGCATCAGGAAAAGAGTCACTGAGCACAGAAAGAGAGAAGCAGGGACCTGGGACCCAGGGCTCCAAGAGATGGCTCTTTCAAGGAGGAGACCTGAGCATGGGACAGGGGACCCATTGCTGCTGCCAGCTGCTGCCAAGACACGGTGCTGGCTGCTACTCTGAATGTGGTGTCAGCAAGTTGTGCATTAACTAAAGGCCTATGTGAACGGGTGGGAGAGGTCGTCCATGTTTGAAAACCGCAAGTCGATAGGGACATTTCAGCTAAAACCACGCGGAAATCATTTAATGTGCACCAAATTGGCAAAGTGTCCAGCAGCGACTTCAGGCAGGAAAGTGAGCGTGGGGACACTCGTGTAAGTGAGCGCAGGGACTCGCAGGTGAGTGAGCACAGAGACACGCATGTGAGTGAGCCTGGGGAACTCGTGTGCACTGTTGCTGGAAATGGAACAGTTGCAAGCTGTGTTAGAACAAGTTGCCAAATCTACCTGAGTTGGACACCCATGTGCCTGTGGCAGAGCCTCTGCTTCTGAGCCTGTCTCCCAGAAACACGAGGACTCCAGAGGCCTGCGTAAACAAGGACGCTCATTCTTAGTGACCAAGAGAGCCCTCGTGGGCGGTGGGTGCTCACGAGGAAGGGCGGAGGTGCGGGGCGATGCCAGACAGCCTTGGAGCGAGTGTTGACCCAGGGCACTGACCTCAGTGGGTTCTGCACAGCGCTGAGAGTGAGACGGATCAAGGATAGAAACATGAGCCCGTTTCTGTGTCGCAGACGCTCACCTCGGCGGTCGTGCAGCGAGGATGGACGTGTGCATGCTCAGGATCACGTTAGAGGGGAGTCGTGCCTGCCCCTTGCCGGTGGCCCTCTGGGCTTGCCGTGGCCTGGGCGTCTGCAGGCTAGGGTGGTGGTGACGGTGTGGAGGCCAGCCGGGGAGCATGCGTAGGAAGGTACTGCACATGCAATGTGAATCGTTAGCACAAAGCTGCCTGTGGGGCCTCAGGGATTCAGACCTAGAAAGACAAGATGTGGCGGTCTGTTCAAGTGAAAGCAAACTTGCTGCACGGTGTCACAGTAGGACTGGGCTGTGTTGACAGGAAAAGGAACAGGCTGCGGTTGTAGCTCAGTGGTAGAGCGCTTGCCTAGCACGTGCGAGGCACTGAGTTCCATCCTCAGCACCACATAAAAAAACAAAAACGAAAACCAAGAAACAAAACAAAAACAACAACAACAAAAAACACACAAAGTTATCCTGTCCATCTACGATTAAAAATGTTTTTTAAAAAATTAAAGGAAGAAATCTCCATGCATGCAGACAGGTGGGAGACGCCCGTGTCCCAGGTCCCTGCCGCGTGGATAAGCTGCACTTCATTGTCCTTGTTCATCCTGCAGAAATCATCTAGCAAACAAGGAAAGGAGAGCAAACAAGCAGAGCCAAACGCTGTGGTAAGGAGCACAGTGGGCAGGCGAGGGGTCAAGGTGAGGGACGGGCCTGTGGCTGCAGGAGAAAGGCTGCATCCTGAGCCCTGTCCCCAGCTCGCGGGGCCCTTTCCTGGCCTCTCCCTCTATGAACGTGCACCTTTCTGCTCTGACACACCAGCTGACCTAAGTGTATCCACTCCTGAGATTCATGCTCTTTTTTGGAGCTTGGGGCTGAGCACAGTCTCTAAGCCAGAAATCACGATTCACAGGGGGGACAGATGACAGCCACAGATCACCTCCTGTGACTTGCAAGCCATAATGTCGGCCAGATTTAAACAGAATCACATCTGTTATTTACAGAAATAACCATGAATCAACTCTCGGAAATTCTGAAGACATTCTGAAGAATACCACTACTTTTCAGATTTATAGGCTAGGTTTGCAATGGAATATGGAAATACAGTGCTGGGGAGCTGGGTTAATGAAGGAAAGGAAGATTTCTAAAAACCCAGTTGAACACCGTGGATTGAGCCCCTACTCTGTGCGAGACACATGCTGTGTGTGCAGGAAACGTGTGAGGCGTTCTCCTCCCAGTCGGGGGCCAGGCGGACCTGAGAGCCGCGAGTCCTTGTTGCTGGGATTTGGAAGGATGAGCCCACTTTCCCACGAGGAGGGCGACGAGGAGGTCAGATCCTTGGCTCTGCTGCACCTCGGCCGCACTGGGACCACCTGACGGCCAGCTCTCACAGGGGGCCCTTCCTCAGTGACCCCCTCCCAGGCCGTCTCTCTGTGCAGACGCGTACTGGGGATCTCCCACTCTGCTCTCCAGCATCCTCCAAGCAGGTGGCCCTGTCCTGGACACTTAGACCCCCACGGCCACCTGGGCCCAGTTCCCATGCTCCCAACCCCGGTTGCCACGGTTTCTCTCCGTCAGCACTGTCTACACCGTCCCCATCAGTTAGCAAGTGTGCTGCAGTTACCTGTGGAGTGAAGCCATGGGGCAGTGGAGTCCGGCACATTCCAGGTGTAAATAAAAGTGTGGCTCTGACTGGTGTCTCCCGTTGGCCTTCTTCAGAGGGCAGATCCTCTAGCTCCAAGGGCCCTGCTCTCGGTGCTTCATCTGCTGACCGTGGAGGAGCAGAGGCCGTGGCCTGGTGCCCCCTCTTACCTCCCACACGTGCTGTGCGTTAGGCAGACACAAGGCCCCTGGAAACTTCTGGAGCCCTTTTCTTCCTGGTTCCCGTCCTTCCTCCCCTTTCCTCCCGGCCTTTTCCGAGGCCAGGCCTCTGGTCTTCTTTCGACTCCTCCCTTGGTCAGAAGGACTTCCTGCACTCGGGGACCCTTCCTCCTTGGGATGTGAGCGAGCCTCTGGGGGGAACCGGAGCAGCCTGGGCTCCTCAGGAACACAGACTCTGCTGCCAGTTTCCCGGATCTGAAACCTCGCTCCGCTGGTCTCAACCGCAGTCTCGCTTCAAGGCAAAGGCAAATCCGGTGCCTTTCACTCTAGCACAGCCCAAGTGGAAGCCTTCACTCTGCCTTCCTGGATGTCCATCCCTCACTGGAGAATATTCACCTCTTTGCCAACCTTTAGTCCGTCCCTGTTCACTGTGGCAGGCGCCAAGTCTGCAGAGACAGGACGAGCAGCTGCCCTGCTCTCTGCCGGCCTTGCTCAGCTCAGAGGGACGCAGACCGACTATGCAGGCCCAGCAGCAAGCAGCAGCAAGCAGCAGCCGCCCAGGTGCCTCCTGACACCAAGACAGAGCTTGAAAGTCCCAGATCACATTACAGTCTGGATTCACTTAGTTATGGGAAGGAAGCCTAGCAGGGACAGCCCACCAGGCCCACGGAAACTCACAGCAGGGGTCCTGTGGGCACTGGGTGTGCGGGAAATCCCACCCAGTTCATTCAGACATTCCAAATTTACAACACAAAAAGTGCAATTTACTCTCCTAGTTTACATCATTTCTGTTTTTGTCGTTTCTCACTTGAAATTGTGGACATTTTCCTGCACTGCTCTGCTTTTCAAAGAACCAGAGATGCTGCTGTTGTCTGTGCCTTCCAGGCATGCACACCTGCTTCTATTGCACGTTGTTCTCTCTGCATTCTATTACTTCTTTTTTGTTTTCTAATGTTGAATGCTGAAAATATCTTGTTTCCCATGGTTGGTAGTAAAATGTTCTAGATGACTAGTATTCACAGAATCACAATTTTGTCCAGATATCCCCCATGCCTGCTTCCTTTGACCCAGGATTGCCTTTCTTGAGGAGCCGCTGGCTGCTGTGGTGAGTTCAGTGCTGCTTCTCCAGGGAGCACGCAGGCTGGGCCCAGGCGTGGCCAGGTGTTCAGAGGTGGTGCTGGGAGGAGAGGCAGTTCAGACACAAACGGCCTTCACATGTGCAGATGGTCATTATTATGGTCATTATTATGGTGATTTTCTCCATGACAGTGATTGTAGGGCCAATGACAAAAGATTATTCGATTATTTAATGTCCAGAAAGTCCTTCATATTTGGGCTGGGACCTCAGGGGCTGGACTGTCAAGCGAGTGTCCAAGGAAACTCTCAGGTGCTACCCAGCGTCAATCTCCACTGAGCAGAGCAAAGAGCCAGAAGCGAGAGCAGGGCACACAGCGTCTGTGCTGGTCAGACGCAGTGCAGGACACCAGCACTGATGGCTTGGGCCTGGTGGGCAAAGGGCAGCTGCTGACACAGCGTCCCTTAGCTTTCCTTCCTCTCTGGTGACCTGCTGAGGACTGGCTGCATTCTTCAGAGCAGTTCACACATCGCAGCCTGGTTTCAATAACCAGTCAGGCCACGAGCTGCTGCCAGGGGCACTGCCGCGTCAGTGACCCCCACAGAGCAAGCCGGCAGACAGCCGTGGTCTGGCAATGTGTGCACCACTGGAGAGCCATGCAGGGGCCTAGGCCGGGTGTCCAGGTTCCTATGGGCGCCTGAAGCAGGTGACCTGGTGACACGTCCTGCCCCGTGGGAGTCAGGATCAGTATCAGACACATCCCGAGGTTTGGGTCTTTGAGTGGCAAGTCCCAGCCAGCAAGCCCCTAGCCCACCTTCCCATTCTGGGGCTCAGGGCATTTCAAGACCCTTGTGAAGATAAAAATGGATTCAGGTGCATTTGGAAAATGGAGCTAGATATCGGCCGTGGCCTGACTGTGGCCATGACCCTGCCTTCGCCGCTGCAGGTCAGCGGGCCACGCGGCCCCCGGCAGCCCACTCTGGGCCAGCTCTGCGTGCCGTGCGGCAGCCCTCACCTGGCACGCGGAGACTTGCTCAGCTTCCAGCTTCCCCTGCTGACCAGCTGAAGTCTTGCATGGGGGACCATCTCTCCTGCAGAGACCTGTCTCCCCTTAGATTTGGGCTCATGGGGAGCCCTGAACCTCAGCTCTCCTCTGGTTGAAACTGTTTTGATTTGGTAGTTTTTCCAGTTTTCTCTTTTGTTCCCTGTTTCCTGAGGAAAAGGGGAAATCCCTCCAGAGTGGAGTGATGAGCCCATCCAGGTGACCATAGTGGGCAACCACGCAGGCTCCCACTGAGGTGGCTGCAGCCGGCTTCAGAGCAGCCAGCCACCCGGGGTGACACGGCAGGCTCCCAGAATCCAGGAGGAAACCTGCAGTAAGTGCAGCGGCAACGGGGTCCCTCTCCTGTTGGCTGAGGGAGGAAGTGACGTGGAACACTTCTAAAACTCGAGTGGATCTGCATACCATGCTCACTCACTCACGGACATAAGACATCAGACATCAGACATCAGTCTGCAAGGTCCAAGTTTAAGGCCGATGCTTAAAAAACTGGTTGGTCTCACTCTTCACGAGCAGGTGACGAGCTGCGTTCCAAGGAGTACGTTTGTGACTTCCAGTTTGTTCGTGGTCTCTCTGAGCCTTCACATCTTATTGTTCTGCCCTGGGCTTGGATTCCTCCCAGACTTCAGAATCCCAGCCCAACAGTCAAGTGTAGAAAGCAAGCGACAAGTTGGGATGTTTGTGATGAAATATTCGGAGTCCTCCAGGAAGCCTGGCCTCAGCCTCACACTTCTGCCACTCTCTGCACGTGGCCGGAGGCTTGGCTATGAAGCCACTGTCAACTACGTCCCCAGTGATCAGAGCTGACCTGCCCTGCGTGAGGACCTGTGCTGCGGGAACTGTGGAGCTGACGATGAAAGGCGCCCAGTTCTCCGGCTCGGGAAGGGACCTTCTAGCCCCTGGCCAAGTGTTACAGGAGGCAGGTAAGATAACAACAACCTCATCCTGTGTGTTTCCTGACTACAAATCAGATTTTTCTTCACAATATATCTCATAAAAGTGGAAGTTCATTTTATATCTTTTAATTTTTATATTTTTTAAATAAAAGAACTTTGATTTTTAGGATGGTTTTACAGAATGTGTGACAATCAAGTAGGGCGCATGCTCTCACCTGATGTCCCCTGCTCTTCTTCACTTGAGGCTTCCCTGGGGTCCAGAACTTGCTGGCCACAGGAAGCCCACCACCATGTACAAAGACCTAAAGGGACTGCAAAGCAAGTCACAGCCAGGTCCTGGGACTTCGGTAGGCCGCGTGCTGGCTCAAGTCTGTCCCCCCTCCCTGTAAAGCTGTGAGTTGTCGTGGGCCCACCCTCAGGACCCCACCTGACCTCATCACCTCCCAAAGGCCTGGCCTCCAAGGTCAGCCATCGTGTGGACTTGGGGGGACGTGTCTGGCACATGAGCTTTGGGGGTCACACACAGGCAGACGTCCTTGGAGCCCCCTTGCTGTGGCAAGTGATCGCCCAAAAAATGCCCTTGGCGTGGGTTCCCGCTGTGATCTCATCATCTGGGGAAGCCTGGTTCACAGGGGAGACGGGGGGTCGGAGCCACGCCAGGCAGACTGCTGGGCCACACCACACTGCAATGTTAGGTGGACCCTGTCTAAGTCCCTGGGAAGTGGGACTGCCAATGTGAATACATTCCCACCTGGGCTGGCTCCAGGGGAGGTGGGTGCAGGTGAGGGACGCTGTCTCCCACTGCTGACCTGCGGGCCTGACCTGGCGTTGGTGCTCCTGGACTCTCTCTCCTTAGCAGTGGAGAACAGCAGGCTCAAATTGAGCTGTTTTGTTCAGATTCCCCAGAGCACTGAGGGACAGGTGTGAGGCCAGGGCCGGGGGCGGGGAACAGACTCTTCCAGCAAGGAACTCTGCAGGCATCTTGGTGGAAAGATACCAGGGGAACGAGCAAGGGGGACCTCTTGTCTTGAGATGCAGGGGTCCTGCAGGATCACCAGGCCCAGTGCCCACCTAGCCATGCCACGGCTTTGGATCTCCTCCAGCCCTGAGCCAGATGTGGGTCAGCCACTAATCGTGACAAGAGCATGAGAAAGACCTGGAGCTCACACTTCCCGTGTTCTCAGGGAGCGGTAAGAGTGTCCCCGAGAAAGGGAGAGGCACCCCGACCCCCTCGCAGTGCACATGTGGGGTCAGCCTCACGGGCAGCCGTCCAGCTGAGAGCAGGCTCTCTGGCTTGGCCTTAGCCATTCCTTCCGCAGTAAGACCAGCAAGCCCAGTGCGGACGGCAGTGTGGCTGCACTGCTGCAGAACCACCTGCAGACAACACCTCTGTAGGGTGACCGGAACCCCTAATGCACATTAGCTCCTGCTCCTGGGTGGGACGGGAGATGAAGGCAGCCTGAGCTGATGAACAGAGACTGATCAGCACCAGGCTGGCAGTGAGGCCACTCAGCCTGGCTGTGAGATGATGAAACCCAGGCCCTTAGATGATAATGAGGCAGACAATGGAGGAGCCGCGCCCTCCCCTCATCTGGCAGATTAATGAAGCTGCCTCCTTTTGGGTCTCTTTGGAGTCGTTAATGGGATGCAATTTTTCATCTAGCATTAGATATCACAGAATTATAATTAATAAATACCAACCTTATTATCTAGTCTGACAGGAAGTCATGAAATTCCCTTGCTGCCTACAACAAGGTTCATGTTTTGTTTCTGCAGGCAGAAGCCAGTTGTCCCTGTGGAAGGGGGCGTGGGCACTCGGACCCTCTCCATCTGGTAAGTACCTTCCTTCCTCTTCTGCCAAAGTGATGGAGTCCCCAAACAGAGCAGAGGGACGGTGGCTTCCTTTCGGATTGGCCACAGGTTTTGCCCTTCCTTAGTGTGACCCTAGCCACTCCTGGACTCCTGTTGCTGGTCCCACTGCACAGCTCAAGCTCTGCGTCCCTAACAAAAGGACCAAACAGGACAAGGAGGCCCCAACAGAAAGGAGGACCACCTGGGTCTCTGCAAGACCACCAGAAAAGCTGACCACTGGATCTGAGTGGGCTGCTCGTCCACCTAAGTACCGCAACACTTTGTAGACTTGCGTGATTCTGACTCGAACAAGCGTTCATTTGTTTTTAAAGGACTTTATTATTCAGAGTCGTTTTGGGTTCACAACAAAACTGAGCAGAAGTAACAGACATTACCCACTCACCCTGTGCCCTGCAGATGCACACCTTCCCAGGAGTCAGGGATCCCCCACTCACCCTGTGCCCCACAGATGCACACCTTCCCAGGAGTCACAGAGATCCCCCACTCACCCTGTGCCCTGCAGGTGCACACCTTCCCAGGAGTCAGAGATCCCCCACTCACCCTGTGCCCTGCAGATGCACACCTTCCCAGGAGTCACAGATCCCCCACTCACCCTGTGCCCCACAGATGCACACCTTCCCAGGAGTCAGAGATCCCCCACTCACCCTGTGCCCTGCAGATGCACACCTTCCCAGGAGTCAGAGATGCCCCACTCACCCTGTGACCTGCAGATGCACACCTTCCCAGGAGTCAGAGATCCCCCACTCACCCTGTGACCTGCAGGTGCACACCTTCCCAGGAGTCACAGATATCCTCCACTCACCCTGTGCCCTGCAGATGCACACCTTCCCAGGAGTCACAGAGATCCCCACTCACCCTGTGCCCTGCAGATGCACACCTTCCCAGGAGTCAGAGATCCCCCACTCACCCTGTGCCCTGCAGATGCACACCTTCCCAGGAGTCACAGAGATCCCCCACTCACCCTGTGCCCTGCAGATGCACACCTTCCCAGGAGTCACAGATCCCCCACTCACCCTGTGCCCTGCAGATGCACACCTTCCCAGGAGTCAGAGATCCCCCACTCACCCTGTGACCTGCAGATGCACACCTTCCCAGGAGTCAGAGATCCCCCGCTCACCCTGTGACCTGCAGATGCACACCTTCCCAGGAGTCAGAGATCCCCCGCTCACCCTGTGCCCTGCAGATGCACACCCTCCCAGGAGTCAGAGATCCCCCACTCACCCTGTGACCTGCAGGTGCACACCTTCCCAGGAGTCAGAGATCCCCCACTCACCCTGTGACCTGCAGATGCACACCTTCCCAGGAGTCAGAGATCCCCCACTCACCCTGTGACCTGCAGATGCACACCTTCCCAGGAGTCAGAGATCCCCCACTCACCCTGTGACCTGCAGATGCACACCTTCCCAGGAGTCACAGATATCCTCCACTCACCCTGTGCCCTGCAGATGCACACCTTCCCAGGAGTCAGAGATCCCCCACTCACCCTGTGCCCTGCAGATGCACACCTTCCCAGGAGTCACAGAGATCCCCCACTCACCCTGTGCCCCACAGATGCACACCTTCCCAGGAGTCAGAGATCCCCCACTCACCCTGTGCCCTGCAGATGCACACCTTCCCAGGAGTCAGAGATGCCCCACTCACCCTGTGACCTGCAGATGCACACCTTCCCAGGAGTCAGAGATCCCCCACTCACCCTGTGCCCTGCAGATGCACACCTTCCCAGGAGTCACAGATCCACCACTCACCCTGTGCCCAGCAGGTGCACACCTTCCCAGGAGTCACAGATCCACCACTCACCCTGTGACCTGCAGGTGCACACCTTCCCAGGAGTCAGAGATCCCCCACTCACCCTGTGCCCCACAGATGCACACCTTCCCAGGAGTCACAGAGATCCCCCACTCACCCTGTGCCCCGCTGATGCACACCTTCCCAGGAGTCACAGAGATCCCCCACTCACCCTGTGCCCTGCAGATGCACACCTTCCCAGGAGTCAGAGAACCCCCACTCACCCTGTGCCCCGCAGATGCACACCTTCCCAGGAGTCAGAGATCCCCCACTCACCCTGTGCCCCACAGATGCACACCTTCCCAGGAGTCAGAGATCCCCCACTCACCCTGTGCCCCACAGATGCACACCTTCCCAGGAGTCAGAGATCCCCCACTCACCCTGTGCTCCACAGATGCACACCTTCCCAGGAGTCAGAGATCCCCCACTCACCCTGTGCCCTGCAGATGCACAACTTCCCAGGAGTCACAGAGATCCCGCAGTCACCCTGTGCCCTGCAGATGCACAACTTCCCAGGAGTCACAGAGATCCCCCACTCACCCTGTGCCCTGCAGATGCACACCTTCCCAGGAGTCAGAGATCCCCCACTCACCCTGTGCCCCACAGATGCACACCTTCCCAGGAGTCAGAGATCCCCCACTCACCCTGTGCCCTGCAGGTGCACACCTTCCCAGGAGTCACAGAGATCCCCCACTCACCAGGTGCCCTGCAGATGCACACCTTCCCAGGAGTCAGAGATCCCCCACTCACCCTGTTTCCCGCAGATGCACACCTTCCCAGGAGTCAGAGAGATCCCCACTCACCCTGTGCCCCACAGATACACACCTTCCCAGGAGTCAGAGATCCCCCACTCACCCTGTGCCCTGCAGGTGCACACCTTCCCAGGAGTCACAGAGATCCCCACTCACCCTGTGACCTGCAGATGCACAATTCCCAGGAGTCAGAGATCCCCCACTCACCCTGTGCCCCACAGATGCACACCTTCCCAGGAGTCAGAGATCCCCCACTCACCCTGTGACCTGCAGATGCACAATTCCCAGGAGTCAGAGATCCCCCGCTCACCCTGTGACCTGCAGGTGCACACCTTCCCAGGAGTCAGAGATCCCCCGCTCACCCTGTGACCTGCAGGTGCACACCTTCCCAGGAGTCAGAGATCCCCCACTCACCCTGTGCCCTGCAGGTGCACACCTTCCCAGGAGTCACAGATCCCCCACTCACCCTGTGACCTGCAGGTGCACACCTTCCTAGGAGTCAGAGATCCCCCACTCACCCTGTGACCTGCAGGTGCACACCTTCCCAGGAGTCAGAGATCCCCCGCTCACCCTGTGACCTGCAGGTGCACACCTTCCCAGGAGTCAGAGATCCCCCGCTCACCCTGTGACCTGCAGGTGCACACCTTCCCAGGAGTCAGAGATCCCCCACTCACCCTGTGACCTGCAGGTGCACACCTTCCCAGGAGTCAGAGATCACTGCTCACCCTGTGCCCTGCAGATGCACACCTTCCCAGGAGTCACAGATCCCCCACTCACCCTGTGCCCCACAGATGCACACCTTCCCAGGAGTCACAGATCCCCCACTCACCCTGTGACCTGCAGGTGCACACCTTCCCAGGAGTCACAGAGATCCCCCACTCACCCTGTGCCCCACAGATGCACACCTTCCCAAGAGTCAGAGATCCCCCACGCACCCTGTGCCCCACAGATGCACACCTTCCCAGGAGTCAGACATCCCCCACTCACCTTGTGCCCCACAGATGCACACCTTCCCAGGAGTCACAGATCCCCCACTCACCGTGTGCCCCACAGATGCACACCTTCCCAGGAGTCAGAGATCCCCCGCTCACCCTGTGACCTGCAGATGCACACCTTCCCAGGAGTCAGAGATCCCCCACTCACCCTGTGCCCTGCAGATGCACACCTTCCCAGGAGTCACAGAGATCCCCCACTCACCCTGTGCCCCGCAGATGCACACCTTCCCAGGAGTCACAGAGATCCCCTGCTCACCCTGTGACCTGAAGATGCACACCTTCCCAGGAGTCACAGAGATCCCCCACTCACCCTGTGCCCCGCAGATGCACACCTTCCCAGGAGTCACAGAGATCCCCCGCTCACCCTGTGACCTGCAGATGCACACCTTCCCAGGAGTCAGAGATCCCCCGCTCACCCTGTGACCTGCAGATGCACACCTTCCCAGGAATCAGAGATCCTCCACTCACCCTGTGACCTGCAGGTGCACAACTTCCCAGGAGTCAGAGATCCCCCGCTCACCCTGTGACCTGCAGGTGCACACCTTCCCAGGAGTCAGAGATCCCCCGCTCACCCTGTGACCTGCAGGTGCACACCTTCCCAGGAGTCAGAGATCCCCCGCTCACCCTGTGCCCTGCAGGTGCACACCTTCCCAGGAGTCACAGATCCCCCACTCACCCTGTGACCTGCAGATGCACACCTTCCCAGGAGTCAGAGATCCCCCGCTCACCCTGTGACCTGCAGGTGCACACCTTCCCAGGAGTCAGAGATCCCCCGCTCACCCTGTGCCCTGCAGGTGCACACCTTCCCAGGAGTCACAGATCCCCCACTCACCCTGTGCCCCACAGATGCACACCTTCCCAGGAGTCAGAGATCCCCCACTCACCCTGTGCCCTGCAGATGCACACCTTCCCAGGAGTCAGAGATCCCCCACTCACCCTGTGCCCTGCAGATGCACACCTTCCCAGGAGTCAGAGATCCCCCACTCACCCTGTGCCCCACAGATGCACACCTTCCCAGGAGTCACAGAGATCCCCCACTCACCCTGTGCCCCACAGATGCACACCTTCCCAGGAGTCAGAGATCCCCCACTCACCCTGTGCCCTGCAGATGCACACCTTCCCAGGAGTCAGAGATCCCCCACTCACCCTGTGCCCCACAGATGCACACCTTCCCAGGAGTCACAGAGATCCCCCACTCACCCTGTGCCCCACAGATGCACACCTTCCCAGGAGTCAGAGATCCCCCACTCACCCTGTGCCCTGCAGATGCACACCTTCCCAGGAGTCAGAGATCCCCCACTCACCCTGTGCCCCACAGATGCACACCTTCCCAGGAGTCACAGAGATCCCCCACTCACCCTGTGCCCCACAGATGCACACCTTCCCAGGAGTCAGAGATCCCCCACTCACCCTGTGCCCTGCAGATGCACACCTTCCCAGGAGTCAGAGATCCCCCACTCACCCTGTGCCCTGCAGATGCACACCTTCCCAGGAGTCACAGAGATCCCCACTCACCCTGTGCCCCACAGATGCACACCTTCCCAGGAGTCAGAGATCCCCCACTCACCCTGTGCCCCACAGATGCACACCTTCCCAGGAGTCAGAGATCCCTCACTCACCCTGTGCCCTGCAGATGCACACCTTCCCAGGAGTCAGAGATCCCCCACTCACCCTGTGCCCTGCAGGTGCACACCTTCCCAGGAGTCACAGAGATCCCCCACTCACCCTGTGCCCCACAGATGCACACCTTCCCAGGAGTCAGAGAGATCCCCCACTCACCCTGTGCCCCACAGATGCACACCTTCCCAGGAGTCAGAGATCCCCCACTCACCCTGTGACCTGCAGATGCACACCTTCCCAGGAGTCACAGAGATCCCCACTCACCCTGTGCCCCACAGATGCACACCTTCCCAGGAGTCACAGAGATCCCCCACTCACCCTGTGACCTGCAGGTGCACACCTTCCCAGGAGTCAGAGATCCCCCGCTCACCCTGTGTCCTGCAGATGCACACCTTCCCAGGAGTCAGAGATCCCCCACTCACCCTGTGCCCTGCAGGTGCACACCTTCCCAGGAGTCACAGAGATCCCCCACTCACCCTGTGCCCCACAGATGCACACCTTCCCAGGAGTCAGAGATCCCCCACTCACCCTGTGCCCCACAGATGCACACCTTCCCAGGAGTCACAGATCCCCCACTCACCCTGTGCCCTGCAGATGCACACCTTCCCAGGAGTCACAGAGATCCCCCACTCACAATGTGTCCTGCAGATTCACACCTTCCCAGGAGTCAGAGATCCCCCACTCACCCTGTGCCCCACAGATGCACACCTTCCCAGGAGTCAGAGATCCCCCACTCACCCTGTGCCCCACAGATGCACACCTTCCCAGGAGTCAGAGATCCCTCACTCACCCTGTGCCCTGCAGATGCACACCTTCCCAGGAGTCAGAGATCCCCCACTCACCCTGTGCCCTGCAGGTGCACACCTTCCCAGGAGTCACAGAGATCCCCCACTCACCCTGTGCCCCACAGATGCACACCTTCCCAGGAGTCAGAGATCCCCCACTCACCCTGTGCCCCACAGATGCACACCTTCCCAGGAGTCAGAGATCCCCCACTCACCCTGTGCCCTGCAGATGCACACCTTCCCAGGAGTCAGAGATCCCCCACTCACCCTGTGCCCCGCAGGTGCACACCTTCCCAGGAGTCAGAGATCCCCCACTCACCCTGTGCCCCACAGATGCACACCTTCCCAGGAGTCAGAGATCCCCCACTCACCCTGTGCCCCACAGATGCACACCTTCTCAGGAGTCACAGATCCCCCACTCACCCTGTGCCCCACAGATGCACACCTTCCCAGGAGTCACAGAGATCCCCCACTCACCCTGTGCCCCGCAGATGCACATCTTCCCAGGAGTCACAGATCCCCCACTCACCCTGTGCCCCACAGATGCACACCTTCCCAGGAGTCAGAGATCCCCCACTCACCCTGTGCCCCACAGATGCACACCTTCCCAGGAGTCAGAGATCCCCTGCTCACCCTGTGCCCTGCAGGTGCACACCTTCCCAGGAGTCACAGAGATCCCCACTCACCCTGTGCCCTGCAGATGCACACCTTCCCAGGAGTCACAGAGATCCCCCACTCACCCTGTGCCCTGCAGATGCACACCTTCCCAGGAGTCAGAGATCCCCCACTCACCCTGTGCCCCACAGATGCACACCTTCCCAGGAGTCACAGAGATCCCCACTCACCCTGTGCCCTGCAGATGCACACCTTCCCAGGAGTCACAGAGATCCCCCACTCACCCTGTGTCCTGCAGATGCACACCTTCCCAGGAGTCAGAGATCCCCCACTCACCCTGTGCCCTGCAGGTGCACACCTTCCCAGGAGTCACAGAGATCCCCCACTCACCCTGTGCCCCACAGATGCACACCTTCCCAGGAGTCAGAGATCCCCCACTCACCCTGTGCCCCACAGATGCACACCTTCCCAGGAGTCAGAGATCCCCCACTCACCCTGTGCCCCACAGATGCACACCTTCCCAGGAGTCAGAGATCCCCCACTCACCCTGTGCCCCACAGATGCACACCTTCCCAGGAGTCAGAGATCCCCCACTCACCCTGTGCCCCACAGATGCACACCTTCCCAGGAGTCACAGAGATCCCCACTCACCCTGTGCCCTGCAGATGCACACCTTCCCAGGAGTCACAGAGATCCCCACTCACCCTGTGTCCTGCAGATGCACACCTTCCCAGGAGTCAGAGATCCCCCACTCACCCTGTGCCCTGCAGGTGCACACCTTCCCAGGAGTCACAGAGATCCCCCACTCACCCTGTGCCCCACAGATGCACACCTTCCCAGGAGTCAGAGATCCCCCACTCACCCTGTGCCCCACAGATGCACACCTTCCCAGGAGTCACAGATCCCCCACTCACCCTGTGCCCTGCAGATGCACACCTTCCCAGGAGTCACAGAGATCCCCCACTCACAATGTGTCCTGCAGATGCACACCTTCCCAGGAGTCACAGAGATCCCCCACTCACCCTGTGCCCCACAGATGCACACCGTCCCAGGAGTCAGAGATCCCCCACTCACCCTGTGCCCCACAGATGCACACCTTCCCAGGAGTCACAGATCCCCCACTCACCCTGTGCCCTGCAGATGCACACCTTCCCAGGAGTCACAGAGATCCCCCACTCACCCTGTGCCCCACAGATGCACACCTTCCCAGGAGTCAGAGATCCCCCACTCACCCTGTGCCCCACAGATGCACACCTTCCCAGGAGTCAGAGATCCCCCACTCACCCTGTGCCCTGCAGATGCACACCTTCCCAGGAGTCAGAGATCCCCCACTCACCCTGTGCCCCGCAGGTGCACACCTTCCCAGGAGTCACAGAGATCCCCCACTCACCCTGTGCCCCACAGATGCACACCTTCCCAGGAGTCAGAGATCCCCCACTCACCCTGTGCCCCACAGATGCACACCTTCTCAGGAGTCACAGATCCCCCACTCACCCTGTGCCCCACAGATGCACACCTTCCCAGGAGTCACAGAGATCCCCCACTCACCCTGTGCCCCGCAGATGCACATCTTCCCAGGAGTCACAGATCCCCCACTCACCCTGTGCCCCACAGATGCACACCTTCCCAGGAGTCAGAGATCCCCCACTCACCCTGTGCCCCACAGATGCACACCTTCCCAGGAGTCAGAGATCCCCTGCTCACCCTGTGCCCTGCAGGTGCACACCTTCCCAGGAGTCACAGAGATCCCCACTCACCCTGTGCCCCACAGATGCACACCTTCCCAGGAGTCACAGAGATCCCCACTCACCCTGTGTCCTGCAGATGCACACCTTCCCAGGAGTCACAGAGATCCCCCACTCACCCTGTGTCCTGCAGATGCACACCTTCCCAGGAGTCAGAGATCCCCCACTCACCCTGTGCCCTGCAGATGCACACCTTCCCAGGAGTCACAGAGATCTCCCACTCACCCTGTGCCCTGCAGGTGCACACCTTCCCAGGAGTCAGAGAGATCCCCCACTCACCCTGTGACCTGCAGGTGCACACCTTCCCAGGAGTGGGAGATCCCCCGCTCACCCTGTGACCTGCAGATGCACACCTTCCCAGGAGTCACAGAGATCCCCACTCACCCTGTGCCCCACAGATGCACACCTTCCCAGGAGTCACAGAGATGCCCACTCACCCTGTGCCCCACAGATACACACCTTCCCAGGAGTCACAGAGATCCCCCACTCACCCTGTGCCCTGCAGATGCACACCTTCCCAGGAGTCACAGATCCCCCACTCACCCTGTGCCCTGCAGATGCACACCTTCCCAGGAGTCACAGATCCCCCACTCACCCTGTGCCCCACAGATGCACACCTTCCCAGGAGTCAGAGATCCCCCACTCACCCTGTGCCCTGCAGATGCACACCTTCCCAGGAGTCAGAGATCCCCCACTCACCCTGTGCCCCACAGATGCACACCTTCCCAGGAGTCACAGAGATCCCCCACTCACCCTGTGCCCTGCAGATGCACACCTTCCCAGGAGTCAGAGATCCCCACTCACCCTGTGCCCCACAGATGCACACCTTCCCAGGAGTCACAGAGATGCCCACTCACCCTGTGCCCCACAGATACACACCTTCCCAGGAGTCACAGAGATCCCCCACTCACCCTGTGCCCTGCAGATGCACACCTTCCCAGGAGTCACAGATCCCCCACTCACCCTGTGCCCCACAGATGCACACCTTCCCAGGAGTCAGAGATCCCCCACTCACCCTGTGCCCCACAGATGCACACCTTCCCAGGAGTCAGAGATCCCCCACTCACCCTGTGCCCCACAGATGCACACCTTCCCAGGAGTCACAGAGATCCCCACTCACCCTGTGCCCTGCAGATGCACACATTCCCAGGAGTCAGAGATCCCCCACTCACCCTGTGCCCCACAGATGCACACCTTCCCAGGAGTCACAGAGATCCCCCACTCACCCTGTGCTCCACAGATGCACACCTTCCCAGGAGTCACAGAGATCCCCACTCACCCTGTGTCCTGCAGATGCACACCTTCCCAGGAGTCAGAGATCCCCCACTCACCCTGTGCCCTGCAGGTGCACACCTTCCCAGGAGTCACAGAGATCCCCCACTCACCCTGTGCCCCACAGATGCACACCTTCCCAGGAGTCAGAGATCCCCCACTCACCCTGTGCCCCACAGATGCACACCTTCCCAGGAGTCACAGATCCCCCACTCACCCTGTGCCCTGCAGATGCACACCTTCCCAGGAGTCAGAGATCCTCCACTCACCCTGTGCCCCACAGATGCACACCTTCCCAGGAGTCACAGATCCCCCACTCACCCTGTGCCCCACAGATGCACACCTTCCCAGGAGTCACAGATCCCCCACTCACCCTGTGCCCTGCAGATGCACACCTTCCCAGGAGTCAGAGATCCCCCACTCACCCTGTGCCCCACAGATGCACACCTTCCCAGGAGTCACAGATCCCCCACTCACCCTGTGACCTGCAGATGCACACCTTCCCAGGAGTCACAGAGATCCCCCACTCACCCTGTGTCCTGCAGATGCACACCTTCCCAGGAGTCACAGAGATCCCCCACTCACCCTGTGCCCTGCAGATGCACACCTTCCCAGGAGTCAGAGATCCCTCACTCACCCTGTGCCCTGCAGATGCACACCTTCCCAGGAGTCACAGAGATCCCCCACTCACCCTGTGCCCTGCAGATGCACACCTTCCCAGGAGTCACAGATCCCTCACTCACCCTGTGCCCTGCAGGTGCACACCTTCCCAGGAGTCAGAGATCCCCCACTCACCCTGTGCCCCACAGATGCACACCTTCCCAGGAGTCAGAGATCCCTCACTCACCCTGTGCCCTGCAGATGCACACCTTCCCAGGAGTCAGAGATCCCCCACTCACCCTGTGCCCTGCAGGTGCACACCTTCCCAGGAGTCACAGAGATCCCCCACTCACCCTGTGCCCCACAGATGCACACCTTCCCAGGAGTCAGAGATCCCCCACTCACCCTGTGCCCCACAGATGCACACCTTCCCAGGGGTCACAGATCCCCCACTCACCCTGTGCCCTGCAGATGCACACCTTCCCAGGAGTCAGAGATCCCCCACTCACCCTGTGCCCCACAGATGCACACTTTCCCAGGAGTCAGAGATCCCCCGCTCACCCTGTGCCCTGCAGGTGCACACCTTCCCAGGAGTCACAGAGATCCCCCACTCACCCTGTGCCCTGCAGATGCACACCTTCCCAGGAGTCAGAGATCCCCCACTCACCCTGTGCCCCACAGATGCACACCTTCCCAGGAGTCACAGAGATCCCCCACTCACCCTGTGCCCTGCAGATGCACACCTTCCCAGGAGTCACAGAGATCCCCACTCACCCTGTGCCCTGCAGATGCACACCATCCCAGGAGTCACAGAGATCTCCCACTCACCGTGTGCCCCGCTGATGCACACCTTCCCAGGAGTCACAGAGATCCCCCACTCACCCTGTGCCCTGCAGATGCACACCTTCCCAGGAGTCAGAGATCCCCCGCTCACCCTGTGACCTGCAGATGCACACCTTCCCAGGAGTCACAGAGATCCCCCACTCACCCTGTGTCCTGCAGATGCACACCTTCCCAGGAGTCAGAGATCCCCCACTCACCCTGTGCCCCACAGATGCACACCTTCCCAGGAGTCAGAGATCCCCCACTCACCCTGTGCCCCACAGATGCACACCTTCCCTGGAGTCAGAGATCCCCCACTCACCCTGTGCCCTGCAGATGCACACCTTCCCAGATCCCCCGCTCACCCTGTGACCTGCAGATGCACACCTTCCCAGGAGTCACAGAGATCCCCACTCACCCTGTGCCCCACAGATGCACACCTTCCCAGGAGTCAGAGATCCCCCACTCACCCTGTGCCCCACAGATGCACACCTTCCCTGGAGTCAGAGATCCCCACTTACCCTGTGCCCTGCAGATGCACACCTTCCAGGAGTCATAGAGATCCCCCACTCACCCTGTGCCCTGCAGATGCACACCTTCCCAGGAGTCAGAGATCCCCCACTCACCCTGTGCCCCACAGATGCACACCTTCCCAGGAGTCACAGAGATCCCCCACTCACCCTGTGCCCCACAGATGCACACCTTCCCTGGAGTCAGAGATCCCCCACTTACCCTGTGCCCTGCAGATGCACACCTTCCCAGGAGTCACAGAGATCCCTCACTCACCCTGTGCCCTGCAGATGTACACCTTCCCAAGAGTCAGAGATCCCTCACTCACCCTGTGCCCTGAAGATGCACACCTTCCCAGGAGTCAGAGATCCCCCACTCACCCTGTGCCCTGCAGATGCACACCTTCCCAGGAGTCAGAGATCCCCACTCACCCTGTGACCTGCAGATGCACACCTTCCCAGGAGTCAGAGATCCCCCACTCACCCTGTGCCCCGCAGATGCACACCTTCCCAGGAGTCAGAGAGATCCCCCACTCACCCTGTGCCCTGCAGATGCACACCTTCCCAGGAGTCAGAGATCCCCCACTCACCCTGTGCCCTGCAGATGCACACCTTCCCAGGAGTCAGAGATCCCCCACTCACCCTGTGCCCCCACAGATGCACACCTTCCCAGGGGTCACAGGATCCCCCACTCACCCTGTGCCCCACAGATACACACCTTCCCAGGAGTCACAGAGATCCCCCACTCACCCTGTGCCCTGCAGATGCACACCTTCCCAGGAGTCAGATATCCCCCACTAACCCTGTGCCCTGCAGATGCACACCTTCCCAGGAGTCACAGAGATCCCCCACTCACCCTGTGCCCCACAGATGCACACCTTCCCTGGAGTCAGATATCCCCCACTCACCCTGTGCCCTGCAGATGCACACCTTCCCAGGAGTCAGAGATCCCCACTCACCCTGTGCCCCACAGATGCACACCTTCCCTGGAGTCAGAGATCCCCCACTCACCCTGTGCCCTGCAGGTGCACACCTTCCCAGGAGTCAGAGATCCCCCACTCACCCTGTGACCTGCTGATGCACACCTTCCCAGGAGTCACAGAGATCCCCCACTCACCCTGTGCCCTGCAGATGCACACCTACCCAGGAGTCACAGAGATCCCCCACTCACCCTGTGCCCTGCAGATGCACACCTACCCAGGAGTCACAGAGATCCCCCACTCACCCTGTGCCCTGCAGGTGCACACCTTCCCAGGAGTCAGAGATCCCCCACTCACCCTGTGCCCCACAGATGCACACCTTCCCAGGAGTCACAGAGATCCCCCACTCACCCTGTGCCCTGCAGGTGCACACCTTCCCAGGAGTAACAGAGATCCCCCGCTCACCCTGTGACCTGCAGGTGCACACCTTCCCAGGAGTCAGAGATCCCCCACTCACCCTGTGCCCCACAGATGCACACCTTCCCAGGAGTCAGAGATCCCCCACTCACCCTGTGCCCCACAGATGCACACCTTCCCAGGAGTCACAGAGATCCCCCACTCACCCTGTGCCCCACAGATGCACACCTTCCCAGAGGTCAGAGATCCCCCACTCACCCTGTGCCCACAGATGCACACCTTCCCAGGAGTCACAGAGATCCCCCACTCACCCTGTGCCCCCACAGATGCACACCTTCCCAGGAGTCACAGAGATCCCCCACTCACCCTGTGCCCTGCCAGATGCACACCTACCCCAGGAGTCACAGAGATCCCCACTCACCCTGTGCCCTGCAGGTGCACACCTTCCCAGGAGTCAGAGATCCCCCACTCACCCTGTGCCCCACAGATGCACACCTTCCCAGGAGTCACAGAGATCCCCCACTCACCCTGTGCCCTGCAGGTGCACACCTTCCCAGGAGTACAGAGATCCCCCGCTCACCCTGTGACCTGCAGGTGCACACCTTCCCAGGAGTCAGAGATCCCCCACTCACCCTGTGCCCCACAGATGCACACCTTCCCAGGAGTCAGAGATCCCCCACTCACCTGTGCCCCACAGATGCACACCTTCCAGGAGTCACAGAGATCCCCCACTCACCCTGTGCCCACAGATGCACACCTTCCCAGGAGTCAGAGATCCCCCACTCACCCTGTGCCCCACAGATGCACCCTTTCCAGGAGTCAGAGATCCCCCACTCACCAAAGGGCCACAGTGAGTCAGAGATC